>NW_026910933.1:7500-17500 GCF_963854185.1 Sardina pilchardus
GTGTGTGTGTGTGTGCGTGTGTATGTGTGTCTGTGTGTGTGTGTGTGTGTGTGTGTGTGTGTGTATTAGAGGGAATGTGTGACTCTCTCCACTCAAAGTACTGCAGAGGCTGCCACCAGGACCCAGGGGAAGCACACACACACACACACACACACACACACACACACACACACACACACACACACACACCCTCAAAGGAAGTGTGTGAGATCAGAGTTGCAGTCTCACCTCATTGCGCCAGTGCTGTTCTCCTCTGGTGCTGAAGCAGTTGGTCCCAGAACACCAACGTGCGTGTGTGTGCGTGCGTGCGTGCGTGCGTGCGTGCGTGCGTGCGTGCGTGCGTGCGTGCGTGTGTGTGTGCGTGCGTGCGTGCGTGCGTGCGTGCGAGTGTGTGTGTGCGTGTGTGTGTGAAAATGAATACATGTAAATGAGTGTGTGTCTGTAAGAGAGTTGAGTAACGTAAGGCCCTGAATAGTGTGTGTGTGTGTGTGTGTGTTTGTGAATCTCAGCCTGTGTGTGTGTGTGTGTGTGTGTTAGGCTAGCATAGGCTGGATGTGATTACTCCTCAAGCGAGTAGGACGCATTTCTTGCTGCTCCTGCTTTACTATCCCTTTAGCAATTTTCACTCTTTTTCTTTATTTTATTTCATTTACAAGCTAGGTTAGCAAAGACGGTGAAACTTTAATAGTTAGTTTTTACTTTACATGAACGGCAAGTCACCTTGAAGTTGGATTAAACAACATGCACTCCTCCGGCCGGAGACGCAGGAGATCATGTAGTAAATGTACTGAACTAGAACAGAGGATTTCTGCCTTGGAATCAAAGATTGGTGCCCTTTCATCAAAGACGGATGAACTACGAGAGACATCTCATGAAGTGAGTACAGTGACAACTGGAAATGCAGAGAATGTAACTCAACAATCTTCCAATAGCATTGAATGCATCGACCTCACAAAGCAAAATGAGAGTTCTGAGCCTTGGCGCAGGCAAGGTGCCAGGCCAAAAAGCAAAAAACGTAATACAAGAACTGTACGTACCTCAACACCAGTAAACTCAGATGTTAATTCCAGGCCTCGGATCAGAAATACAGACAGATCAGCAAACCATAGGGCTTGTGGTCCTAGGGGTGACCCAGAGCCCCTAAAACTATGGAACAGATTTGAATGCCTCCAGGACGTGAGAGAGGTTTTTCCCAGGGAAAAAACCCAAAACAGGCAGCGAGCAAACCACAACAATAGAAAGACGGGCACAGACAAGAAGCAGCACTCGGCACCTGTTCATCCCACAACCCTCATTCTAGGCGACTCTACAGTGAGACTTTTAAATGGGGAAAGGATGATTGTATGTTGTTTCCCAAATGTTTCAGTGTCTGACACAAAAAACAAACTGGCAGAACTGGTGTCAAAATATACAACTATCAAGCGCATCATTGTGCATGTTGGAGCAAATGACATTTACAAAGAACAACTGTATGTCCAACAAGATTTCAAGGAACTTTTCTCTGCTCTATTTGAACTTGGATTACAAACTTTCATCAGTGGCCCACTCCCAGCAGAGGGAAGCTTTGTTTTTACGAGACTGTTTAGTTTAAACACCTGGCTCGCAAAAACATGCTTTTCAGTTGGGATGAATTTTATTGACAATTTCAACCTTTTCTGGAATCGCAGGGAATATTTCAGACCAAAAAGCACAGAGCTGAGTTGGACTGGAGCCAAGATCTTAACACAGAACTATCACCTCTCTCTCTTGCACCCAACATTTTCTCTGCCAACCTTGAGCCAAGCCTCTGATAAGCGCTCAGTAGCCACACAAACGGAACAAACTGAGGACATCAACATGCAGACCTTGGAGAAACATAAACAACCAGAACAACAATGCCCAGCCACGTCCACTGGACATGATAAGATGGGTGCTGCTAAAATGATTCATAGTAAATCACTGGCGTCAAACTCTGCGAAATCTCAGCAAACAAATGGATGTCATGAACAGGAGAAGATAGCACCTATCAAAGCTGTTGGAAGGCTATCAGAAAGGAAGGGTCATGTACCAGTGCCCCTCCCCACCTCCGTTGACTCCTTGCCACCACAAAGCCATAACAACATGGAACACACTACTGGAATACTTGCTAATAGTGAAGCAACAAACCCCCCAGGACCCCATCTGGCAGATGGAGACTCTGGACTTTTATTCCTTGATTTCCCATCACTACACACACCCAATAACCACCCCACCCAATCCAACTACCCAGGCCACCCAAACCCACCTAATATCCCATCCCAATCCCTTCCTCATCATTCCACCACCCAAACAAACTCCACAGGATCTCCCACATACCCGTCACCATCCCCACTCAAGCACATGATGTTCCCTGCAACAATGGAGAGACTGCTACCAGCAGCCAGGCAGATTTTCAACAGCCCAAGACCTTCAGCACTGAAGCGCAGTGCACCTCCACGCCCTCCCCCTCCGCATGCAAAAGGATCACCTACGCAGCAACAACTTCATGAGAGTATTGTATGATATTCTGTGGGTCCCTGCAATAGAAATGGTAGTGACAGTAGTTTTGAGAACATGCCGGGACCCAGTAAGCCTATGTCATTTTCTATTCCTGTTCTGACAAGTAATAGAAGACTAGCACATCGAGCCTACAGGGTAAACCAGTCAAATCTCCTACCTGTACCACTACAGCCTCAGATTTCCCCAGTGGATCATAGCTCCCCAACTCTTACAGCAAAACTAGCTCTCCTAAACATCAGATCTCTTTCAAACAAATCATTCTTAATTAATGATCTTATTTGCACATACAACCTTGATTTTTTACTCTTAACTGAGACATGGTTAGACCAAGCAAACAGTGCTGCTACCCTCATCGAATCTGCTCCACCAAATTTCAGTTTTTTGAGTGCTACCAGAGCAAATAAAAGAGGAGGGGGGATAGCTACAATTTTCAAGGCATCCTTTCAGTGCAATCAGTCATCATTTGGTGAATTTACTTCATTTGAATATCTGTGTGCAAGCATTAAGTCTTCTCCTCAGATTTTACTACTGACTATTTACAGGCCTCCAAAACATTCAGCTAAAGTCTTTCTTGAAGAGTTTGGTGAACTGCTATCAGTCATTTGCATAGAGTTTGACTGTCTTATTATATCAGGGGATCTAAACCTACATGTGGATAATCCTGAAAACAATTATGCCAAGGAATTCATTGCACTAATCGACACTTTCTCCCTAACACAGCATATACAGGAGCCAACACACTCTCAAGGCCATACACTCGACCTCGTTATCACAAAGGGTCTCAATGTCTCCACAGCTGTTAAAGACCTGGGGCCTCATTTATAAAACTTTCTTACGCACAGATTTGATCTAAGACCGTGCGTACGCTCAAATCCGTGCCAACGCTCAGATTTATAAAGACCGTCTTTGACGTGGAAAAGTGCTTATCTCCACGTCAGGTTCCAACCTGACGTACGGCCATTTCCTTGTGGTAGTGCCAGGGTACTGCAAGTAATCTGAGGTCCAAATACGATGAATTCTCAAAATTCCAAGAAGACCAACGATCTCATGTAGTTCTCTACCATATGCATGATCAATATCAGCAGAAGTTGTAAGTAGTAAGTATACAAGTTAAAGTTTTAACTAATTCTTAAAGGTTGGAAAAGGAAAGTGAAAAAATCCTATAATATTGTAGTGGAGGCTAAAAGTGGAGGCTAAAAGTAAGTAAACGCAGTTTATTCACCCCATGCATTTCAAAAATAGAGTTTATCAACCTCTCCAAAGACGTATTCACCTATTTCAACTTTTAACATTGAAAACGCACACTGTATTATCTGCATTCACAATATGAACACTCATCAACACGAACCATTTAATCCACCAATCTTGAATTTCCCCTTGGGGATCAATAAAGTATCTATCTATCTATCTATCTATCTATCTATCTACCTATCTAGCCTATCTATCTATCTATCGATTTTATAAACACTTGATAATATCCTCTACCATAATCAAACATATTCTGAATGCGTTATGAAACGGCGCATTACCGTGATCACAGAATTTATGGGTTACCCACTTCTTATTTTACTACTACACCCGTGCCATGCCTAGGCTATATCTTATCTATTTCATAGCATTCAAAAAAGCAGGCAGGCCATAGAGTCATCTATATATTTAATGTTCCCATCGATATTGACCATAAAGTGTCCATTTACGCTTGTTTAGAAGAGGGAAATATGACTTGCGTTCATGATATTCCAGCTCCACAACAGAAAGATAATATTATAATGTAGGCTATATGGACAGGTATTTTTCAGCATCTTTACTGTACATCGCAAATAGACATAATCTATAGATAGATAGATAGATAGATAGATAGATAGATAGATAGATAGATATTTTATTGATCCCCAAGGGGAAATTCAAGAATTTGGTGTTAACATTCCATTCTCACGGTAATTGCATTGTTGCCTTTATCAAACGCAAGCACAGGCGCATTACCGTGATCACAGAATTCATGGGTTACCCACTTTATATAAAAATATATAAAGGTAAATAGACATAATCTATCCTCTGAAAAGCAGAGTTTTGCATCTTCATAATTGCGGCCGAGTTGCAATGAGTTATAGCACGCGTCTGATTGCATAGCCTGTGTCTGATGGCAGTGCCCAAGACCAGATGGCAATACGTGGATAATAACAATTAGGATAATGCAGGCTAAAATATAAAAATATATAAAGGTAGGCCTAAAGGTCACTGGACATTCTTGAAAGTAAACAGTCGCTGACATCGATATTGCTTGAATCCCGACGCGCAGAATGAATGAAGAATGACCGGTGAACTACTTATACTATTCGCTATAGGCCTACAGTAAAAACATAGCCTATCCATAAACGTTCGGTCTACATGACATACAGTATCTCGCTTATAATGTAGTCCGCTGTAGGCTACATGGGCAGTAGGCCTATCTAACCCTGGGTCATATTGGAAACGCCATACTGTAAATTAGTATGATGTAGGCTACTGTAGGTATTTCCGTCATAAGGTAGCCTACTATGTTCTATTACCAAAGTAAACCTAATACATTTGCCACACATTGCCTACTACATTACTGCAAGCAGAAGGAATAAAAGCAAGCAGAGGACAATGGACGCATATTTCTTTCCAGAAAGCGCTGCTTGGAAAATTATAATTAATTATTCGAACTAACAGCGCATTACATAGGTTAACATCAGATGGCATAGGCTAGGCCTTTACAGTTTTCAATATATGTATTTTAGGTACAACTCAGCCATTGATTGCATTAAAGCCTATGCTAATGATATTGATGAGGGGGCGTGTACAAGGCGGAGACCTAAAATCACCCGGCTGCGCACAAATTCACGTTCATTTGCGATTTATAATGGCCACATCTGCAAGAGTGGCGTACGCACGTTTTTTTGTGCGTACGTTCGTTTCTCTGAATCACACGTACGATCATATCAGAAATGATCTAAGATCAAATGAACGATGGTTTCTACGCGATACTTTTATAAATGAGGCCCCTGGCGTTATCTGATCATTTCTGCGTGTTCTTTGATGTGTCTATGTCCCCACACAGTCAGAACAGATCTATGTTGGTAAAAAGGAGAATCATAAATGATAAGACAAGTGTTCTTTTTGAGCAAGCACTCTCACAGACATCAAGTAATTTGTCAGACTCAGTAGAAGACTTATTGGATCACTTTAATGCAAAAATGGCAAACATTATGGATGGCATTGCTCCCTTAAAATCCAAGAAAGTTAAGGACAAACAGAAAGCACCATGGAAGCAAAATCCAGCGGTTAAACTCCTAAAAAGAGAGTGTAGGAAGACTGAAAGAAAATGGCGTAAATACAAACTTCAGATCCACTATGACATCCATAAAGACATGCTCCGCACATATAACTTTGAAATGTGCAAAGCAAGACAGTCTTTCTTTTCTAACATCATCAGTAGGAGTTCAAATAACACTCGTGTTTTATTTTCCACTGTCGAAAAGTTAACAAATCCTCCCTCACAATTAGTGCCCGAACTTCTCTCAACTAATAAATGCAATGAGTTTTCATGTTTTTTTAAAGGTAAAATTGACAAAATCAGACTCAATATATCTGCTAAATTACTCATTCAACACCCGGAACTTCCAGCTACAAATAGAGGGAAACTTAACTTGATGTCAGAGTTCAATTTGATAGACTACGAAACACTTGAAAAAACAGTACAGATTCTCAGCTCCTCCACGTGTGTCTTAGACACCCTGCCTACAAATTTCTTCAAAACTGTTTTTCACCTTATAGCCTCAGATGTCCTTCACATTGTAAATACATCACTGCTGTCTGGCACTTTTCCTAAGTCACTAAAAACAGCTGTTGTAAAGCCACTGCTCAAGAAGAATAACCTGGATGCCTCCATTTTAAACAATTACAGGCCCATATCCAATCTACCTTTTATTGGCAAAATTATTGAAAAAGTAGTCTTTAATCAACTAACCACCTTCCTAACATCAAATGGGTATTTTGATTACTTTCAGTCTGGTTTTCGGGCAAATCACAGCACTGAAACAGCTCTCATTAAGGTTTTCAATGACATACGTCTCAACACAGATTCTGGTAAAACATCAGTCCTAGTGCTACTGGACCTTAGCGCAGCATTTGACACTGTTGATCACAATATTTTACTACACAGACTAGAACACTGGGTTGGATTTACAGGCATAGTTCTAAACTGGCTCAAATCATATCTACAAGAAAGGAGCTTCTTTGTTGCCATCGGAAACTGTACCTCAACACCAACATCCCTGACCTGTGGTGTTCCCCAGGGGTCGATCTTGGGGCCACTATTATTCAACCTCTATATGCTCCCACTTGGACAAATCATCCAAAATAATTTGATTTCATATCATAGCTATGCAGATGACACACAAATTTACTTAGCTCTGTCACCAAAAGACTATGGTCCCCTTGAATCTCTATGTCAGTGTATAGAACAAATCAACACTTGGATGGCTCAAAATTTTCTTCAGCTGAACAAAGAAAAAACTGAAGCAATTATATTTGGTAAAAAGGAGGAAAGGATTAAGGTTGCCACTCTCCTTGAAACAAAAGGATTGAAAGCAAAGGATACTGTTAAAAATCTCGGTGTATTAATCGACAGTGATCTAAATTTCAACAGTCACATGAAAATGATAACTAAATCAGCTTTTTATCACCTCAAAAATATTGCCAAATTGAGAGGGCTAATGTCAAAACATGACTTAGAAAAACTCATTCACACTGTAAAAATTAGAACTTGCCTTTTGTCCTGCAAACTAAGGTTTGTAAGTAAATATAACTAAAAAAATCAGGAAGACATGGTAAACTAGAAAAAAACAATTGATCCAACTTTTTTTGTAATTGCATCTTGCAAACTTGCAAAATTAAGTTGACTCAACTTAAATATTTAATTATATGTATCAGTGCAGTCTTCCCTGAAGTTATTTCAACTTATGAAATAAGCAAATGTATGTCTACTCAGTTTCATGAGTTAACACAACATAAAAAAAGAAGTCCAAGTTGTCCAAGTTATTTGTTTTTCACTGGGTTTTTGAGTTGGTTCAACTTGAAATATAAAAGTCAACTGATTTCACTAACTTTTCAAGTTGACAGTGAAGAACTAAACTAATCAAGTTAACTTAAAATTGTAAGTTATGGTCCTAACTAAAAAAAATGTTAGTTAGTTTAACTCAAATTTTCAAGGCAACCGGCTGCCTTGAATTTTTGAGTTGAAGGCATTGACTTATCTTTTTAAGAACTACAATGTTTTTCAAGTTCTGCCAACTAAGTATTTTTAATTCAAGTTACCGGAATTTTCAAGTCTGTAAAACTTACTATTTTGAGTTCAGATACCATCCCCTTAGGAATTATGGGCAAATGTTATTTTCTTGTTTATAATGTCTATTTTTTCTCATTACTGTTTATTGTGGCTTTTTTGGATGTGTATAACACAAATCAACTATTGAACAAAATGACTATGTGACAGATTTTCAGAGTTTTGTCAGGGTTACCATTGAGGAGAAGACCATTATCAAAATATAATGTCATTTTAGAAAGTAGACATATATTAATTGGAGTGCAATGCGAAATTGACTGCTTTCTCAATTTGCATTAATCTGGCTCCTTCACGGCATCACAAAGTCGGCCACTCAATGCTTTCTTGCATTATGTGTCTGCAGGTATGCTGCTAGAGAATGTATGCCCTATGACGGACAGACATTCTGGGTTCCTCCAATAATACTGTATATAGTGTTATTGGGGGCAAGGCTCTCTGAGCGCCCTCTGTCATTTCTGGGCCCTTGGAATTTTCCTAAACACCCACCCACTGGTGTTCCTGTATTCTTCCTAGGGTGGATTTCATTTTCTCCTTGTAGGGTTCTCTCTCTCTCTCCTTGTAGGGTTTTCTCCTTGCGTAGTTCTTGACCCTAACAAATTTATCATGAATTAATGTAAAAGCAGCAACTGCACTAGTTGCAATCAGGAAGTTCATAGTCACAATGATATCACTAAGAATGTGAATATCTGTTTGTGCCGCTAGCATATTCATTACTCTAAGCTCTATGCACAGGATTAAGTCATTGTGGATGGTCATCTACATGATGGTTTGTAGCAACAACAAACAATTACATGACAACATGACCAAAACAGTATGGCCTTTAGTGTCACAGTTACTTAGTTTTAGCTTTGCTTAGAATCTTATTTCAAGATTACATTTCAGTTGGAAACTATTTGTGATTTCTTTCAGAATATGTTGACTGGTGCTGTTGCATTCTGGGAACAAACACGTTATTAGGGGATGGTAATCTGAACTCAAAATAGTAAGTTTTTACAAACTTTCCAGTAAATTTCCAGTAACTTGAATTAAAAAAAATCAGTTGGCAGAACTTGAAAAACTTAGCTTACACAACTTAATAATTGTAGTTCTTCAAAACGTGCTAAGTTTAAGTTGATTGAACTCAAAAATTCTAGGCAGCCGGTTGCCTTGAAAATTTGAGTTGAACGAACTTTTTTTTTTCACAGTGCATGCATTTATCTCTAGCAGGGTTGATTACTGCAATGGGCTTTTCACAGGCCTTCCTAAAAAGACTATCAAACAGCTTCAGATGATTCAAAATGCAGCAGCTAGGGTTCTCACAAAAACAAAAAGAACTGAGCACATTACTCCAATTCTTAAATCTCTGCACTGGCTTCCAGTATGTCACAGAGTTGACTTTAAAACACTACTAATTGTTTATAAATCAGTAAATGGAGCAGGACCTAAATACCTATCAGACATGTTTCAGCAGTACACACCTTCTCGTCCTCTGAGGTCTCAGGAGAAAAACCTCTTAGTAAAGCCTGCTGTTAGAACTAAACATGGCGAAGCAGCTTTTAGCTGCTATGCGGCTCAGCTTTGGAACCAACTTTCTGATGACATTAAAAAGGCCCCAACTGCAGCCTGTTTTAAATCTAGACTTAAGACCAAATTGTTCTCAGATGCTTTCTGCTAACTGTCTCTTAATTACTCCATCTGGAGTCTTTTATGTTAATTATTCCTTATTGATTTGATCTTGATTTATGCTTTGTTTTTATTTTCTATTATGATCTTTTTATTATTATTATTATTATTATTTTTATTACTATTACTCTTTGCCCATCTATGCTTTTATCTGCTATAATTACTGTTTGGTTTTTGTTTATGTAAAGCACATTGAATGACCTCTGTGTATGAAATGTGCTATATAAATAAACTTGACTTGACTTGACTTGACTTGACTACTGTCTACTCTCTATGAACAGCTGGTCACTTCTCAGTGACTCAACATAACCCTCAACATACTAAAGTACTTAAATGGTATTTCAAATGCATATGGTTAAAATACTGCCCATGTCTGCACACACACCTACACACACTCATGTCTAGCCTTAGCTCCATGTATGTGTGCGTGGATGCTAAACTAGTGTTAGCAGG
>NW_026910933.1:47500-48578 GCF_963854185.1 Sardina pilchardus
TAGCAGGGGTATCAGGGAGGCTAGTTGCTCTGGCTAGCTGCCCAGGCTAACTGCCCTTTATTAGCATCATTAGCTATCAGGAAGGCTAACTGCCCTTTATTAGCAGCATTAGCTATCAGGGAGACTAACTGCCCAGGCTAACTGCCCTTTATTAGCAGGGGTATCAGGGAGGCTAGTTGCCCTGACTAACTGCCCTTTATTAGCATCATTAGCTATCAGGGAGGCTAAGCACCTTGGGGCAAGTCTGACCAGTCCAGCTGAGAGGAGCGGAACAGTGTGGGAAAATACCACAGACACACTGACCAGTCAAGGGACATTAGCCTTCGTAGCTGAGTGGAGTGACTGTGCTTGCCTGCATTCAGCAAGTGTGTGTGTGTGTGTGTGTGTGTGTGATGGACAACTTGCGTCAGGGGACAGAAGTTCCCACTGCCTTCTATTTTCAGAAGACTGTGAGAACCGGAGACTTTCAACCCGCGAAGAGGACGAACACGTCCAGCCCAGTGCTGCACTCACATAGCAGACCTGGCAACCCGACCAGCCCATGATTAAACTAGCTGCACTCACACAGCAGACCTGGCAACCCATCTAGACCACTCAGAACACCAGAGAGCCAGCAGAACACTCCAGCAGAACACTCCAATAGAACACTCCAGCAGAACACTCCAGTAGAACACTCCAATAGAACACTCCAGCAGAACACTCCAATAGAACACTCCAATAGAACACTCCAGCAGAACACTCCAGTAGAACACTCCAATAGAACACTCCAGCAGAACACTCCAGCAGAACACTCCAGCAGTCAGCAGAACATTCCAGTAGAACACTCCAGCAGAACACTCCAGTAGAGCACTCCAGCAGAACACTCCAGTAGAGCACTCCAGTAGAACACTCCAGCAGAACACTCCAGCAGAACACTCCAGTAGAGCACTCCAGCAGAACACTCCAGTAGAGCACTCCAGTAGAACACTCCAGTAGAACACTCCAGCAGAACACTCCAGTAGAACACTCCAGCAGAACACTCCAGTAGAACACTCCAGTAGAGCACTCCAGTAGAGCACTCCAGTAGAACACTCCAGTA
>NW_026910934.1:12500-14723 GCF_963854185.1 Sardina pilchardus
TTATTCCCACCCATCAGATTGTACTTGAGATTATTATGCTTGTGTGTGTGTGTGTGTGTGTGTGTGTGTGTGTGTGTGTGTGTGTGTGTGTGTGTGTGTGTGTGTGTGTGTGTGTGTGTGTGTGTGTGTGTGTGTGTGTGTGTATGTGTGTGTGTGTGTGTGTGTGTGTGTGTGGGTGTGTGTGTGTGTGTGTGTGTGTGTAATTAGGCCTGTTTATATATGTGTATATGTGTGCACAGTGCATGTGTGCACTTGTTTGTGTGTGCAAGTTCAGAAGTTCACAAGTGCTTGTATATGTTTGTGATAGAGACCTTATGAAAAATGAGACGAGAAAGTGTGAGAACCAAGAACAGAACTCTGTGTGTGTGTGGAGAGAGAGAGAAAGAGAGAGAGAGAGAGAAAGAGAAAGAAAGAAAGAGAAAAAGAAAGAAAGAGAGAAAGAAAGAAAGAAAGAAAGAATTAAAGAAAACAAGAGCCCAGTGCCTTTTCCCACAGACTGGAGGCTTCAGTTATGTCAGCTGCAATTCCAACACCACTCACAGACTCTACCGATGACAGGCATGCTTGCACACACACACACACACACACACACACACAGATAACAACTAACACACACCCCCCACACACACAGATAAACACTCATACATGAGGACACATAATGTTCACATGCTCACAGAAACACACACACACACACACACACACACACACACACACACACACACAGCCAGCATAGCTGCACACGCACGCAAAGATAAACACACATAACCAGCATGACCAAACACACACATATAAACACACAAAGTGCTGTGCAGTGCGGGTGTATCAACATACTGAAACAGACTGCTGAATGAAGAATGATACACAGGTATATGAGTAGACCCCCCACAGCTATTTGAAGTGTGTGTGTGTGTGTGTGTGTGTGTTGTAGCTGTCTGTTTTTCCGTAGCCTAGATTTGTATGAGGACGTGCATGCAGGTTTTCTTGGGGTAATTTGAGTGGGTCTTGTGACAAAAACACTGAATAACTGAACGCTTCAGAACGTGCGCAAGAGAGAGAGAGAGAGAGTGCACGCGTGCGCAAGAGAGGGTATACATGTCATTAAACCTCGACATACAGACAATAGAATAGAATGTGTATCACACAAGCTCAGATGGCTAGCACAAGCTTAATGGTGCTAACAAAAGGGTGAATAACAGATTCAATGTATTTAAGAATAAAAGATTTAAAGTATGTAGGAATAACAGATTTATTGATGAATATCAGATTGAATGTATTCATTAATGTAATTTAAGAATATCAGATTCAGATTTTATGTATTTAAGAACAAAAGATTAAACGTATAGACTGTGCGTCCGTATAGGGAACACTGTCTGCTAAATGAACAAATGCAAATGGGAAGAAAGCAAGAGCCAACTGGCTCCCTTACACTGCCCCCAGCAGTCTGTGTGTGTGTGTGTGTGTGTGTGTGTGTGTGTGTGTGTGTGTGTGTGTTTCCTCTTGTTAGCCGATTACAGTACAGATTGTGTGTGGACAGGGCACGCTATACTTCTTCAGGAAAACCGCACATTTCAACCCAAACGTCTGCAGGAAGCAAATCAGAGGCGGCGGTTGCTGGAGCACAGAGTGAGTGGAGGTGACGCAAATGAGCCAGACAGCATCTCTTTGTGCTCTCACATCTCCCCAGCTCACATGCACTTTGGCCTCTCTCTAATTCAGATGCATGGGAGTTTTAATACTCCATCTTTAGGGCTATTCGGACGGGACTTATTTTACAGGGGGATGTAGAGTAATGCAAATTTATCATATGACCTCTGTAATATAAATGTCCAATTCGGACAGGACTAGACATCTGTCATTTTACCTGACATGGGAGGAGTTTATCATATGACCTCTGTAATATAAATGTCCAACTCGGACGGGGACTAGACATCTCATTTTCAGGGCATTTTCAGATTTAAAAGACTACACAAGTTGGTTAAACTAGCAAACGTTAGCTTTATGTTATGCCATAAGTAGTTTGAAATGGCTAACAACATCAAGCTATTAGGCAAACTAGCTAATGTCCTATTAGTAGCTGCACTGCGTGTTATGTTTTCATTCAGACTACAGGCCTATTCGGGCGGGATTAGTTTTATGGGGTGACATCAGGTCAAGTAATAATTACCAGGTAATGTAGTCCCGTCAGGACGCGCCATGTCAGTAAACATAATGTATGTGGCCTCT
>NW_026910935.1:0-25000 GCF_963854185.1 Sardina pilchardus
TCATGGCAAACGGGTCATTCCACGCCAAATCAACCAGAGCCCACGCACTTGCGTCTCAAAAAAATCTGAAAAAAATACCATGTGTGCCTATGTTACACAGGAGACACTCTGTAAAATGTTTTTGTGCTAAGATCAATACTTTTCAAGTAACAGCCCGTTTTACAGGGGGAGGGGGGTGTCAAATTTGTTCTACCTCTTTTTTTTGTCAAAGTTCACAAGCTCATTGCTCAAGAACTAGAATCTGTAGGAGGCTCAAATTTTGCAGGCTGGTGCATAAATAGGAATAGTGTGCAGTAAATTCACCACGAGTAGTCTGGATGATCCTGCATGGTCATAGCAGTCCCTCAAAGTTGATCAAAATGTTATTGGAGTTCTTGGCTGGGCTCTGTTTAGGCTTACAGAAGACATATTTTTACTCAACATAGGCTCTTGATTTTTTTCTCTTATTGAGATCAGTAGAAACACTCTCCGAAAAAGCAATGAAGAGAAAAGAAAATCCATCAGGGACTGAACAGCAGACCTCACAAGTTTGAAAAATAATTTTGGATCTCATATTCAGAGCACCCTAACACCTTGTGGGAATATACAAAGATTTTTTTTATATTTTTTTCTATAATCTGCATTACCTCCTCTTTTTAAAAACACCAATTTGACTTGTCTTATGCAAATCTTTCTTTTTCATTTTCCACCCTAAACATGGACAAAATGCACCATTGAGATGAATATGTTTTGTCCCCACCCGGCAATTTCAGTGATTCAGTGATTTTAGTGGCACCTAGTGGTTACTCTATACAAAACAAATCTCTCAATAGATCTCTATGGTGCATTTTGCCCTTGTTCAGGGTGGGAAATGAAAAAGAAAGATTTGCATAAGGCAAGTCAAATTGGTGTTTTTAAAAAGAAGAGGTAATGCAGATTATAGAAAAAAACATTAAAAAAATCTTTGTATATTCCCACAAGGTGTTAGGGTGCTCTGAATATGAGATCCAAATTTATTTTTCAAACTTGTGAGGTCTGCTGTTCAGTCCCTGATGGATTTTCTTTTCTCCTCATTGCTTTTTCGGAGAGTGTTTCTACTTATCTCAATAAGAAAAAAACCCCAAGAGTCTATGTTGAGTAAAAATGTGTCTTCTGAAGGCCTAAACAGAACCCAGCCAAAAACTCCAATAAAATGTTGATCAACTTTGAGGGACTGCTATGACCATGCAGGATCATCCAGACTACTCGTGGTGATTTTACTGCATACTATTCCTATTTATGCACCAGCCTGCAAAATTTGAGCCTCCTACAGATTCTAGTTCTTGAGCAATGAGCTTGTGAACTTTGACAAAAAAAAGAGGCAGAACAAATTTGACACCCCCCTCCCCCTGTAAAACTGGCTGTTACTTGAAAAGTATTGATCTTAGCACAAAAACATTTTACAGAGTGTCTCCTGGGTAACATAGGCACACATGGTATTTTTTTCAGATTTTTTTGAGACGCAAGTGCGTGGGCTCTGGTTGATTTGGCGTGGAATGACCCACACCCTATAACCATTTGCATTTATCCAACAACACAAGGTTTACCTGGCTCTAGCATAGCAAGCTAATGTTAGCTCCCCAGTGTAACTGGTTCTATACCATTTTGCCAAAGGTAAAAGTGACCAAAGCATTTTTACATGCTGTCTTCACAACCCTCCATCTCGAAAAATACACTTTACTTTCACTTATGTCTGCTATACTCAGCTAGCTATTCCTTCTACTATAACATACTGGCTAAACAGTAGGCTCAGGCCATTTCATACACACAAAGCACACTACTGTACTATTGTGAGCCACTGAACACAAAGAGTCTTTCTCTAGCAGCAAAATGTGAACTGGCTGATCATATGTGTAGATGACATCACAACAGCAGCGAGAAATAAAAAAAGAAAAAAAAAACCCCCTCAAGAACACAGACGTCCATCCTCACGAGTTACTAAAAGCAGAGCGGCTAGCCAGACACCCAGCCAGCCGGCAGGCCCCCGTGGGCAGTTATGTAAGAACGGAGCCGCACCACAGCTCTCGGAGAACACGGGACAAAAGGTCAAACTCAACGGAGCTGTGCCCGGTGCCTCAGACACGGTACGAGACTAGTCTGGCTAGCACCATGCTAAGCTCAAACTTTTAAGGTCGAACATTAGTCTGGGAAGTGTGCACCATACTAAGTTTAAGAAGAGTAGCTGTGTGCACATCCGGGATCCCACCTTGCAGGTGCAGGACAAATGGAGAGTAACTATGGAAGGAATGTAATGTCCACAACACTGATTAAACTTATTAAACCGGGAGCAATTTATCAGTGTTGCGGACATTACATTCCTTCCATATCACCATACTAAGCTCAAACTTTTAAGGTCGAACATCAGTCTGGGAAGTGTGCGCTTTATTTCTACTGCACGAGAGGCGTGATCAATGGGCATAGTTCAAATGACTTCAAATGACGCTTTTGGATAGCACCTGATGGATGAGCTAGTTTGTGATTGGACCGAGCAAACGTGGACAGGAAGCAGGAGAGATAAATGTGCAGGTTTCCAGCCTGAGCTGCAGGACGAAATCCAAATCACCGGCAGATCAGGCTGGGGTTACCCAGCCTAGTACAAGACATGTTTGGTGTCTGAACCGGAGGTAAGAGGCACACAGACAGACAGACAGACAGACAGACAGACAGACAGACAGGCAGACTGTTGAATTCCTCAGCCTTCTGATGCAGTACTAAGTCAGCAGGGCGAGGGAAGGTATAGGCCATACTTCCTCTGACTGTAGCCAAAGGCCGATAGTTTGTTGCATACTGCAATAGTTATCAGGGCTGATGGACAGGACACTATCTGTGCCTGAAATGATCAAATACATTCAAAGACAATATAGAGAATAGCCTTTCTTGACATCGTACATGGCAGAGCTCAAGCCTGAGTTCAGGCACCACTCCTGAACTCTATCAGGCCTGAGTTATGAAGATAGCTCTATGTTGTGACTGGACCACTGGCATCCGTGAACAGACCACGCTCACGCTCTCGCTCTACCCAGAGCTGGAGTATGGAGAGACTAAGTGGGAGACAGGCAGATAATCTAGCAGGTTGGCTAACACGCTAATAGATAGGGACAGACAAATATACAGACAGGCAAACAAACATAAGCTGAAAGATGCAAAACAGAGAGTGTGACTGTCTGCATGTGCGTATCATTCGGCGTGCCTCTGTAGCTTGTTGTCTGTAAGAAACACACACACACACACGCACAAACACACACACACAAACACATACACACATGCACACACACACACACACACAGATACACACACATACACGTAGACACAGACACAAACACACACACAAACACATACACACACGCGCACACACACACACACACACACAGATACACACACATACACGTAGACACAGACACAGACACACAGACACAGACACAGACACAGACACAGACACAGACACAGACACAGACACACATACACACACACACACACACACACACTACTCTTGTCATGGTGGCTGGTGCTCTTCCTCTGGCGTGGGCCTACTACACGCATGTCTCACATCATGTGGCAATAAAAGGTAATCTCATCTAATCTAATTCAACACTGCAGCTCCACCCAGCTGGGACTACACCAGCACCACTGCCACCGCCACCGCCATCCCTCCCCCTAGGGTGGGGACGGCCGCAGCCATGTATGTGTGTGTGTGTGTGTGTGTGTGTCTGAGACGTATGAAAATCCAGGGCTGTTATCAGCCGCGTGGCTGGCCATTATGCGGCGTGGTCATTAGCATGCTAGCCAGAAGGGCCAGACCAACGCAGGTCCCCCGACCGAGGGAGGAGAGGGGCGGAGGGAAGGGGAGGGGAGGGGAGGGGGGGGAGTGGGGACTCCGCTGTCTGCACCACAGAGAAATATATGTCTGTCAGACATACAGGGGGAGGGGGCACTCAGGAGGTGTAATTTGGTGTGTGTGTGTGTGTGTTTGTGTGCGTCTAGTCTGACAAGCTGATCTGAATATTCATGATTCATCTCATGAGTCTGAGTCTGGCTCGGTCTGGAATGAGCAAACAGCTGATGTCTCTCACCTCTTCCTCCCTCACTACGCCACCACCGACTCCTAGACACACACACACACACACACACACACACACACACACACACACACACACACACACACACACACACACACACACACACACACACACACACACACACACACACACACACACACACACACACACACACACACACACACACACACACACACACACACACTCTCTCTCTCTCAGGACCTAAGGAAGGGCTGCCCCTCTAACAGCCTGAACCGATATCCTTACCCGGAACGTATCCATCTCTGGATATCTGAGCTAGCCGCTGAGGTTATTTAAGCAATAGGACCCGATAGTGAGAGTGGGGCTTGTTATGGATATACCCATGGCTGAGATCTGGCAGGAGGCAGCAGGCCCAACTGGACACACAAGTGTCGTATTGCTCTGACACAACCGTTCTACTATGAAGTCGACTTCCTGGACTCACTGTTTACCCTCTCACAGCCAGGTCCCCCTGAGACCCAAAGAAGTAGGTTAACGTGCTATCTGTTTGCTACTGCACTGCCTATACACTCCAAATGGATTTCTTAGGTTGCTTTCACACTGGGTCCGTCTAACTGGAGAGAGAGATGGGGTGGGATCACAAAATGACCATGGATCAGATTCAAACCCATGTCCTTGTGGGCTTATGCCACAGCTGACTTGGATCTGGGTTCCCGTATCCAGAACTAGAGTATGAGGGTTCCCATATCTAGAGCTAGAGTATGAGGGTTCCCATATCTAGAACTAGAGTGTGAGGGTTCCCATATCTAGAACTAGAGTATGAGGGTTCCCATATCTAGAACTAGAGTCTGAGGGTTCCCATATCTAGAGCAGCTAGAGTATGAGGGTTCCCATATCTAGAGTATGAGGGTTCCCATATCTAGAGTATGAGTAAATAAAAAAATAGTAAATTCATTCCACGCAATATAGTAAAGCACAGCGTTCGCATTCTGCGCATCCGAAAACTCGGTATTAGCGCTGTCTTAGTACATTTGGCCCTCTGTCTCTGTCTGGCTTTGTCTAATTCTTTCAGACTTTTTTCAGCCCCTTCCTCACTCTTCCTTTCCCCCTCCCTCCCTTTCTCTATCTCTCTCTCCCTCCCTTTCTCTCTCTCTCTCTCTCTCTCCTCTACTCTCTCTCGTTACTTATCTCTCATGCCCACCACTAGGAGTTTCTGTGTGTCTCTCTTGCTCTTCCCTTTCTCTCTATCACCTCTCCTCTCTCACTTCTCCTCTCTTCCCCCTCCCTGTCTTTTCTCTTTATCATTTCTCCTCTCTTCCCCCCTCCCTGTCTATTCTCTCTATATCATTTCTCTCCTCTCCCCCTCTCGGTCTTCATTCTCTCTTCCCCCCTCCCTGTCTTTTCTCTCTATATCATTTCTCTCCTCTCCTCTCGCCCTCTCTGTCTTCATTCTCTCTTTCCCCTCCGTATCTCTTCCTCTATCATTTCTCTTTAGCTCCTCTACTCAGATCCCTTTCTCCCTTTTTCATATCCTCCCTCTTTCCCCCCACTATCATTTCACTTCAGACAGTCTCTAGCCCCTTTCACATTCACCGAATTTAACGCTAAATCAGCCGAATTTAACGTTAAGGCTGTTCCTTTCACATTGACGACACGGGGTGGGGAGTCAACCCGCCTCGGCAATCCAACCCGTCTCGGGGGGTAGTATCAGAGCCGAGCCGTGTTGAATATGAAAGGAACAGAGGTCAACCCGCTATTAGGGGTGTGTGACTGATGACGTATTTGGCCAGGCAGGAGGTTAAAATACAGGAAACACACAAGAGACTAGGATAACTTTAGCTGCTGTGTCCATAGATATATGTGTGTCCAACAATCACGTTTTTTTATGCTGAGAGTGCCCTGAACCTCCTTTTCTCAGCACTTCGGTCAAGTGTTTATTGTTGCTAGGTTACCAAAACCGTCTGCTGCCAGCAGTAAGTCTTTTTAGAAAGTTTGCCTAATGATAGTTCTAGCTAACTAGCCAACGAGCTAACTGTCAGAGCAGAAGTTGTTCAGGACTCAGCACACTGAAATATGACTTCGACAGACAAAAGGACCTCATTTGGCATTCAAATAACATAACAAGTGGCCCGCCATCATTTGGAAGCTAAACCACGTAGAACTAGCATGAAAGTTGTGTTTATCAGTTTATCTCCGAGGTCCAAGGCATGCTTAACGTCATTGTTCACTCCCAAATTGCGTGTGACGTGCTGCTAGGCAACGCCTCCCATAACTCGCCTCTGAAACCGGCTTCAGACAACCCCGGGACCAGAACACGTCTACCTTTCACATTGCGAAATCCCCTGAACCCGCTATTTCTTAAACGCTAATGTATCGTTTCTGAATGTGAAAGGGGCTTCTCTCTCTCCCTCTCTCTCTTGGCTCAGCCCAGTAGACTCTCTCCAGACACAACAGAGTGTGAGGCGTGACTACGGGGCTGGAACAGAGAGCACTCAGCCCTGCGTCGTGCTTTAGCTCCATCGACCCGACCTGACACTACGCAACGCAACACACACATCAAGTATGTGTGTGTGTGTGTGTGTGTGTGTGTGTCCTAGCACAGAAGGTGGTCTGTAAATCTCTCTTTCTGAAACTTGCAGGTGTGCTTGCGTGTGACGATGACGTTTGCAGGTATGTGTGTGTGTGTGTGTGTGTGTCTTGCAGGTGTGTGTGTGTGTGTTGCAGGTGTCTGTGGGTTTGTGGAGCTCTGTATATGCCATCATCTCCCTCTGAGGCACCCTGTGACTCATTCCCTCATCAGACAGACTGACAGAAAAACACCAAGAAAGAAAGCAACAGAAAAACGAGAGAGACGCGTCGTCGTCACGCCTCGCAAACAGCTGCGTTCCCACTCACCGCCACATCAAAAAGGTCCGAGATGAAAGCCGTTTCCTAACTGAAATCTCTTGCGCACTGGGTCATAAATTATTTCTGTTTGGCTCTTGGGGAAAGACCTTGCCTGACACGGCTGCTCTCTGTTACGTAAGCATCTACCTGTTTGAGGCTGCAGCTCAGCTGCTGAGGGATGACAGGGCTAACTTGAAGCAACAGTGTGCAACAACTCAGACTTTTTATATTGCATATTTTTGGGGCTTTTTCATGCCTTTTTAATGAGATCGGACAGTGGAGAATGACAGGAAGGGAGTGGGAGAGAGAGTCGGGGTGGGATCCGGAAAGGACCACGGGGCGGGTATCGAACCCGTGTCGGCGTATGGTGCAGGCGTCCCAGCCAGTTGCGCCACAGCTGGGGCCACAAGTGAGACTTAAGGGAAACAAGTTTTGACATCATCTTATGATTGTGGCATCTTATGGTCATACATGCATCATCTATGCCTGTCCCCCACTACTCTACCAGTTGCACTGTGTAGCGCTATGGAAACGCTTACGGATATGTAAACATTCTTTCCCACACAGCACAGCCTCCACAGTGCCAAAAATACCAAAACCTTTTAGTATTGCTTTAATTAGGCTAAATCATGACGAGGAAATCTATTCCTCGTTTACTATATCGGTAACTTAAAGCTTTGAATAGAAGGGCCTTGAATGAATAAATGGCAACGGAAAAAGCTGGCCTGTACTCTTTGATGATCAAATCCCTGACAGTCCAAAGCCTTAGCTCGGGAGCAGATTTGGGCTACTGTCTGACACAAATCTCTACTAACCCTACACGACTGCAGCTCCTTAACCTACTCCATTAATCCTGTGAAAAACCTCACGGGGACAGACACTTCTGAAACCCTTCCCCCCAAAAAAAAACCCTTCACCAAAAGTTCATGTTCCAAGGTAGCAGATAAACTATCATGAATTGTTTTAGTTTGCGTGCATGGTCAACTTTCCAAACAGGCTCCTGACAGACTAATTCAAATGATATTAGTCTGTGAGTGTGTGCCTGTGTGAGTGCAGGCAGGTTTAACTTCCTAGGTAAGCTCCTGATACACTAACCTGAATCATTTTGGTCTCTGTGTGTGTGTGTGTGTGTGTGTGTGTGTGTGTGTGTGTGTGTGTGTAAACTCCTAATGCTGCCAGCACACTGTCCAGCCATGAGTCAGCACTCTTCCAGTCTGACACACACATCCTGGGTTTCAACTTTTATTACGTCTGGCCCTTCTCCTCTCTCTCTCTCTGCTCTGTGTGTGTGTGTGTGTGTGTGTGTGTGTGTGTGTGTGAGAGAGAGAGAGAAAGAGAGAGTATTAGAGTTATAGCCAGATCTTTTGTCCCACCCCCTCCTCACAAACACACACACACACACATACTCTGCTCAACCCTGCCTTTATGACAATGAGCCCCTCATCTAAAAGCATGACCCCTGACCTTTCAACTGTGACCTTCACCCAAGGGAGGGGTTGCCGGGAGACAAGCCCACCATGACCCCAGCGTAACCTGCCTTCTGTGCCACGCAGACGCACGGCCATCTCCGTTTCATATGCAAAGTGTCCTTTAACATACATCTGCATAACGCTAAGACAATCTCTCCCATTCATTGTGCATGTCTGCATCTAGACATACGTATTAGAGTAAATCAAGTTAGGCCACTGTCTGTGTCTGTGTGTGTCTACAAGTCAGTACATGTCTATAGTATGTGTATGCCTTATGCATTTAAGGCCCACTGATATTGAGTAGCTGTATGTACATAGTGCGCTGTAGGTTTATTAGAATTAGTAAAGGTATTAGTTAATATTCCTAGACAGTCTGTGTGCATGCATGCTATCTATAATCATTATAGGATGACAGTGTATTAAAAAAAACATGGGTGATAGTTGTGTGTGTAAGTTCACGTATGTTTGCCTATTTTTGAAAAAAATAAAAAATAAAATAATACAAAATAAAATACGGAAATTTGACTGAGCCCAGAGAGCTCAAAATACAAAATAGAAAATCGAATCCAAGAAGAAGCAATGTGATGTAAGAACACAATAGAGAAATAAAGACATAAATCAGGCAAAGGCCAGTGAGCTGAACAACAAGAGCACTGTACCTATGTGCATTTGTGGTCTTTGAGACAAGAACAGTGGTGGTGGGACAACATACCCTGAGAATACAGGGTGGGAATAGAAGGGTGTGTGTGTGTGTGTGTGTGTGTGTGTGTGTGTGTGTGTGTGTGTGTGTGTGTGTGTGTGTGTGTGTGTGTGTGTGCGTGTATGTGTGTGTGTGGAGGTAGCAGTGGCATGGGAATGCCCCTCCAAACCCAGCCAGTTGGCACACATGATGTCCACCAGCACAGCCTCCCCCATCTCCCATTTAAAACACATGCCCATCACACCCATACCCACGACCATGCATATTCACAAGCTCTCCATCAGTCACTCTGGCTGTCACTGACTGTCTGGTGGGGGTAGGAGAAGCACTGTGTGTGTGTGTGTGTGTGTGTGTGTGTGTGTGTGTACGTGTGTGTGCGTGTGGTGAGGGGGGACAGGGTCTGTCTGGACACAGGCGGGTGCATCAGTCCTCTATGGTGTGTGTGGCGTAAAAAGGAAACAGAAGGAGGCTGATCAGCTGATGTAAACTGAAGGCAGCTGCCGCCTCAGTATCTGGGAGGGTGACCCTCACCATGGGAAAAGTCAGCAAACAGGAAGACACCAAATGTTCCCACTAGAACCCTTAGAAGAAAGTTTGTAACTATAACGACGTTTCATTGTAACACCGAATTCTACAATGATACAGTCTGTCTGTGAACACGACTCAGTGTTCCATGGTTCACTGATATTAGCCCTGTTTACATGGACACTTCTATTCCGATTAGAAACGGAAAAACAGCTCAATCGGAATAAAAAATCGTCATATAAACGCCTCAATCGGAACGAAAATCCTGATCCGATCAGAATTGTAATCGGAATAGAAGAGGTGGTGTAGTCCGTTCCTATTCCGAATGAACGCTCATGTATACGGTCATTCGGATTGACCTTAATATCTTCCCAATGAAAAGTAGTCTGATCGGAATAGAAAGTAGCCCATGTAAACAGACGGCGCAAAAATGTTCAATCGGAATGACAAAACACTGTCCATGTAAACGCGGCTAGTGTTCCAACTACTTCAATTTAACTGGTGTATGCTATGGCCAGGGCAGGACAACTTACAGTAGTATAGTACCACAAACATACATCCTCCCTTAGTATGTTCTCCACAGCGACTCTTGCTTTGCTATTGCTTAAATCTTAAGTCTCTGACATTTGCATGCAAAGACACTGGTTGTGTGTATGAGTCTACTAGCTCTAACTGCTTATTAGTGAATAAGGCGGCTGCATGATGTCTTTGTCTTTCATCAGTGAGGGTGTTCCCAGCCAGTCCCTGAGGGTGTGTGTGTGTGTGTGTGTGTGTGTGTGTGTGTGTCTGTCTACCAAGTCCCTGTGGGACTGTGGTAATGTGTGTGTTTGTCTGAGTGTGTGTCTGGTCAGTCTGGTGATATTAAGAGTCTCAAAGTCAGAAGTCGTAGATATTCACACACACACATACTCTCATAAACATTCTCTCTTTTTTACACACGCACAACCTCTCACACATGAACCTCACCCAAATGATGAGTAAAATGGACCACTTTTTATGTCAATGTTTCTTTCTATGCAGGGTTACAATAGGGAAAAAACACAGACTGTATAAACATCTATATATGCTGGAGGCCTACTTGATAAGGAACATTTGTTTCATCATGGTACACTAAATACTGAAATACCTAGCGCTCCAGATTGTGGTCTCAATTCAATTTATAAACAGTTGCTTTAAAAATCCCTTTTCAGTTTATGGTGTTAAACGTGCCTCCACCACTCAATCACTCTGCTTTGAGTTATGCTCCCTTTACTCTCAGCCAGACGTGCCCAGGAGGGATCCTGTGTTCCGCAGTCTGCGCTACCTGCGTAGTGTCTGAGCAGCCGGAATGACAGCATGCTGAGTGGCTGCGATGAGATCATGGTTCCTCGGAAAGGCAAAGCGCCAGTCTCATCCACACGCCGGCATAAAAACGGTGACTAAATGTCCCACTATGATTACTTCTATCACCAGTCCCACCTACCCAGTCATGTTCACTGACTCACACACACAGACACACACACACACACACACACACACACACAGACATACACACACACACAAACTATGTGCCGCACTGCAATTTGCATGTTTTTATGAATGACTGACACTCACACAACATAAATGGAACATGACACACTACATTACGAGTATGTCACACTGCCTATATTCCTATAGCCAAATCTGCAGTGGCCACAGCCATTGCAACTATGAGTGTGGGAGAATGTAAACCACTCACAGTGCGCTGATCAGGATCACATCATAGTCCTCATCACACAAAGTATGGTACAGTCCATTAGGGAATATAGATCTGTAATTTCCCTTTGGGAATTAATAAAGTCTATCTATCTATCTATCTATCTATCTATCTATTGTTCTATGTATCTATATTACCCTACCCTTACAGAACAGTGGCCAAGCACTGTTCCCACAACATAGGGTGAGTGACATACAGCAACGACAGCAACAACCAGACATAACAACATCAAGCAGCAACACCATAACCACAACATCAACCAGCAACATCATCACCACAACATCAACCAGCAACATCAACCAGCAACACAATTAACCACAACATCAACGTAGCATGAGCAAAATTGAGATGCAGGGCGGAAAAAAACAGCAAACAAAACAGTGTATCAGGATAAAATTAATTAATCTTTCTTGGCCAATGCCTTTGTTGATATGAAGGAGTTTTTGTTTGTGAGGATGTTCTCTGTGGATTTATTTTTGGGTGAGTGTGTTCAAGAGAGGACAAGTTTTCCTTTCTCTCGTTTAAAGGAGGAGTCTCATCAGTGTTACGGTAGACTGAAAAAATATATAATTTTTAAAATCCCTTTTTATCCTTCCATGGCCAGACACAACATGACTCAACTCTGACTGTCAAAGGAAAAGCCCTCACACACAATACCAGATAACTCATAAATCAGGCCTTTAACTTAAGCCTACTAAAAACCATTTCTCTACACACAGAAGATTTAGAGTCAGTCACATGCTGTTGTTACTCTATTAAGGATGAAGCTGGTGTTTAATAAAGTCAAGAAAACTTTCAAGAAAGTCAAGAAAGCCATTGGGTGCTTGTATGTTTGAGGTGCTTTAAGAATCCAAAGTCTACTCGACTTTACCAAAGTCATCAACATATCCTTTAATTTGTGCATGATTGTCAATAAACTGTAGCTCCTCCCCTAATTCAACTAAGGAAACATATTACCTGGGTCACAAGTTGTCCTATACCAGTGTAATTAATGTTGAAATAAAAGAAAACAGGTCTAATTTAAGACCAAACACTTGAGAGGCAAGGCTAGACCAAATGTCTGTTTACCTATTGAATTTGTTGTGATGACCATCACAAAACACATCCAAAAGAATGTGCTATTCTGACAATTTGAGGGGGGAAACAGGCTGTTTGCAAGATAAAGCTCGTGTTGAAAATTTCATTTGGAAGTTAGTTTGTTTGTAAACTGTGCGCTGAAGTAAGGAAGTCCGATGGATAGACCGACACTGAAGGACAAACATATACCAACGTTATTGGTATGCAAACAAAAACAAAACTGAGAGAGACCTACAGACAGCCTTGAACACAGCTATCGCTAACGAGACGAGAGTCAGTGACCTAAAAGCACCGAGTGTATCTAATGCTAAGATAGCAAACTTAGCTGAGTTAGCTCACCAAAGGAACATCATTATCGTTTGAAAATCACGCTAGCAACATGAATATTAGCCTTCGAGAAAAACACAAGAAAGTCTACTTACTGATCTCCGTACTCTGGAAAGAAGTCGTGTGCTTGCAGTTACAGGAACAGGACACATTCGTGTGGATGCCCGTTGTATCGTTGATCAGACCCATAGAGTTAAACATTTAAATCTGAGAATCTGCCGTTATGAAGTAACGTTAAACAACTAAAATAGTTAAGTAACGTAAAGTAACGTAAAGCCTTTCACTGAACCATGGATAGAAGTCGCCGTCGAGGTTGGTTCTTTTCCAAACACACCGAACGTCCGAGGAATACCGTGTGTTTAGTTTGACTTTTCTAACCAACCCCGGGCCGCTGTTGGCCCTCGGTACTCGAGTACGGCGTTGTTTCTATGCAGGCAGCTTGTGCTATATTCTGTCTGTCTGGCCGTTGGGTTACTGCGACTGGGTTACCTCAGTCAAGTCCAAGTCGGCTGCGATAGTCTGCGGGAGGGGCTTCCGAGCAGACAGGATTACGTCAGTGCCAGACTTGGACTTCCAGCCGTGTGTTTGGTCAATCCATAGACATAACACAACCCCGAAAAACCTGTCGCCGGTGTAGCCTAAGCGTCTTGTGAAAACTGCCAGTAAAAAAACGTTTTACATTTATTTCACCTCAACATCAGGGCACAAAGGCGACAATGTAACTTGAAATGCAAAAATCTCTCTCTGTGTGTGCTTGAAAGTGTGAGAGAGATTTTAGATATCAGATCTCTAGAACTCAGATCTCTCTCATTCTCTCAAATCAAATCAAATGGTGCTTTAATGGCATGAATATGTAAAGTCATTGTTGCCAAAGCTGTATAACATGTTAATAATCAACTTTACTTTACAGTAATATCGGTAAGGATATAAAATGAAATAGGCCTAATGAGAGGAGAAAAAAAAAACATAGCCTGTAATTAATAGCAAAAGGGTAGATTGTAAACGTAGGCCTAATAGGCTATGTGTTTAGGCCTAGGCCTACATAGCGTTTTTGTTTGTTTTGTTTCGTTTTGTCTATAAGCTAAAGCTATTACTCTCTCTCTAATTTTCCCTGATGTGTCCAAGTTAGTCTAATTTATTTGTAGCCTGGCCCTAAGCTAGCCTATTTTCTAACTTTTTTCATTGTATTTATTTGATAGAAGCTATAGGATAGCCTACATGGTCCAATTGGTTTTATAGGATATAGGATATAAATGAGAGGCAGACTTATCTGCTGTATCTCAAGAAGAAATACATTGTGACCTTGAGATAGCCTGTTGTTGTCCTCTCTACCTTGTTGTTTGGGTTTTCTAGGCCTACTGTTTGGCCTCTCTTGTTTCCATGTTGTAGACTAGCCTGTTTTTCTTTAGCCTTCACACTGAAGCAGACAGGTTGGAGCAATGAAAGCGGCAGCAGCTGAGCTGAGGAGGTGCCTGTGGGCTCAACTGAATTTTGCGGAAAACCGAAGCAGTGGTTGCTATAATGCCTAATTTCCCAGCCTTTTCCCAAATAATGATCTAGGTCACACAATTACGGTCCTTTCATGCAGTCTGTGGGGGCCTTCAGTGTACATGTCCATTGGATTGTATTGGAATGGAAATGCATTCAGCAGTGTATGATTTGTTCATTTCGTCTGCATTTCCAGTGTTACAAAGTTTAATACAGTTTCACATTAATGATTGTACTTGACCAACATATTTCACATTCTACACATAGACTATAGGTGGTCTTCCCAATATTGTAAGACACAAGAACCACAACAAGTAATATCGTTTTTAGCAACGACTCCTGGCGCCAAGAGGAGAGAGTGCCCAGAGAGGAATTCTCCCCTCTCCAAAATAGTCTCTGAGCTCTCCAACGCAAAGAGGTTCATTTATTAAAGAAAAGCAGAGCAAAGCAGTGCAAAACACGTCAGCATGACCGGTCGAAACCTCCCTAAATTCATCCTCTCTCCCATCCCCAGTTTCTTATCTTTACAGGTGCATAGCTTTCCTGTGAGGCACCTCTATGTTTCTGTGAATAACAACTTTGAGCACACATGAAACGGCATTAACTTTGATATATTTGACAACTTTTTATATTGACAATTTGTTGATGTCAATCACCACCGACAGGCTTTGGCATTGGACAATGCTGGAATGGTGTCTTTTGGGGATTTGTGATGTGATGTTGTTTGTATGCTAACATTTCCGCAAGGCTGTAATCATAATATACATTGAGGGGGATATGTTGCCCCCAACATTCAAAAATGCCTCAAAGGATCCCCACTCCTTCCATCAAAATAGTAGTCAGTATCACTGCTGTGCAAAATAATCACTTGAAACTGGAGAATGGTATGCTAAAGAGTGGAGTGAAGAAACTTGAATACAGAGAATTTCAAGGAAAGCGGAAAAACTAACTTGACTTGCACAACAAGCCTCTCTTGAGCCATCTTTGACTGAAAGTTGTAGAATACCATGGAATTATAAATCACCAATTGAAAAAAAGCAGATGTAGATTAGCCATTATTTCTGAGAAATGACACGGTGCCTTTTCCCTCTGCCCTTCCTCTCCTGTAGCATTGGATCAGGGCTACAGGGCTAGTGTAACTATACTGTAGCTGCTGCAAGCTATTAACTAATAGATTACATTACATTTGGCTGACACTTTTTAACCAAGGTTGCGACTTACAACATTGTATACAAGGCTGTATCATTCTTCTATCATGTGATCATGTAAACAATATTCAAACCAAAACAACTGCACACAGACTGGAGTTTTTACTCCTTTACTCATCCCATGTAACCATGGTAATATAGACACGCAAAAGGCATATCCAGAAAGCACATGCAGATGTAGCACACTAAGTTTTTGAATATTTTCATTTTCAAAGCACACACTTATGTTCATGACGATAGTTAGGGTCATTCAATCTTCAATGGCATATGAGATGAGGCGAATTTAGGAGAAACTCCTTAACATAATTGGCATGTCTTTCACTCTCTTCCTGCCACACACACACACACACACACACACACACACACACACGCACACACACACACACACACACACACACACACACACACACACACGCACACGCACACACACACACGGGCATGCACGCACACGGTAAGGTATCGATTTCCTGCTGGTGTCAATGGCCATTTCTTTTAGTCCTCTGATGAATAAACACACACACACACACACACACAAGCACAAATACAGTATATGTGCATATTCTATGCATGCACGTTGTCATCTACCAGTATCTTTGATAATTATTATTGATGGCAAATTTGTATACGATAGCATGCGTATTAGTATCGGTGGTCTGTGAGGCAGGGCAGAAATGACTTCTAGGCACAGATATGACATGGTTGTGACTTTGAAGCATTTGGAGGAAACGGTCTTACTCAATGAAATGTTGAACAAGTTTGTGGCGACATCTTTGAGTTTTTCTGTCAGATTAATGCACCAACACCTTAAATGTCACAGATGCCCCAAAAGTTGTTTTACAGCAGGAAAACAAATGTTACAGTATAGGGCAGGGGCTGCAGAATAGGCAGCCTCTCTGCTTGCACATAACGTGCTCTCTTGTAGGAGACAGACACAGAGTGGTCCGTGTTTTTAGTGCAGCGTGTTTTTTAGTTTATTCCCAAATCATAAAAAGTTGGGACATTGTGTAAAATGCAAATAAAAACAGAATGTGATAATATACAAGTCTTGTGAATCCAAAAAGGAGATAGATAGCATATCAAATGTTGAAAATGAAAATGTGGACTATTTCATGGAAAATATTTGTTCATTTTAAACTTGATGCCAGCAACATGTGTCAAATGTGTCCTCAAAATGTTTAGGAATGGAAGAGTTTTGAGAATTAAATGTTGTCCCATTCCTGTCCGATATAGGTATTCAGTTGCTCAGCATGAGGTATTCTTAATCATGTATTTCATTCCATGATGCACCTAATTTGACAGATCTGAACTGGAGACAGGCCATTTTAGCACCTGGACTCTGAATTGATTATCTCAAACTTTGAAAACATCGTTTGGATATAGGTTTTACACTTGGATAGGCCCTCTCCTCTTTAGCCAGATGATTTCCAAAAATAATTGCACCTTTTGATTGGTCTAATTACAGGACCTTTTTCCACATTTCCTCAGTCCATTTTAAACAAACTCAGGCCCAGATAAGACGTGGGTATTTCTGTATTATGGCTAAATACATAGCTTAATTGTAGCTGTTACATGGTAAAGTTTACACTAGCATTTCCAAATTGTATCAGACTGTGTGTTACAGTTTTTTACGATTGTTTACACACTAAAATATTTTTTTTCACACAATTAGCAAAATGTTACTCCAAGGAGCAAAACACCTCCACAGATTTGCACAACATTACACACAATGTCTGCTTCACCCTTTTTGCAAAACATTACACACAGTGATTTGTAAAACTCTACACACATTTCCACACCTTAGACACAGATAAGGATTGTGAGGTTACTTCCTTGTCATTACAAAGCCCCGGATTGCCAGTGACTACACTAATGAACGAATTGGATAATCACATCCACCAGGTGTGTAAGCACACATGTGCAAAATTGAAAACGCAGCACTCAGGTGTGCTATACAGTCTTGTTGCTTTTGCAGTAGTTGCTCTTCAGAGTCAACGTGTATGTACTTTATGCAGTAGTTTTTGTTTGTATACAGATTTTATTTGTTCAATTGATTTCATTGTTGGTTGATTACTGTAACTGATTATGGTTAGAAATACTGTAAGTATTGAAAGAAATCCTTCATAAGAAATATTCAGTCTACAGCAGTCTTCAGTGTTGTACAGTGCACGTGCAAGTTTATAGACCTATTTATGTACACTTTCCCTATGTCGAACTAATCATGAAGAATGTTGTGGGTTTGTCACTATTTTTTGGACATCTAAATGATCCCTTACATAACAATGTCTGGGCAAAAATCTAGCACATGTTATTTCCTCATTTTTCTTTTTACAAATGCGTTTTGCATTTATCACTGCAGTGTGAAACTACCTGCAATAGTGTCTGACCATTGAGGACTGTGTTTGTTAAATGACAACTAATAGCATTTTTACAAATATGTGTATATGTTTTGACTGAAGTGTGTATGTTTTGACTGAAGTGTGTTTGTTTTGACTGAAGTGTTTCATTTTGCAAAGAATCTAGGAATATATGCAAACTGAGTGTGGCGTTTGGATACCTGTGCTTAAATTTTGTTAAAAAGAACTCGGTTTGAAAAATTGTGTGTAAGCAATTGAAAAAAACTGTAATACAATCAGAGGTTTTCGAGCCCAATGATTTTCTGTACAGAAACAGGTCTGGTTTTAATGCAGTGGCATCTGCCATCCAATATTGTTTTTCAACTCTATCCCCTGTTTGCAAAGATTTATCTGAATTCTCTAAATATTTTAATTATATTTTGTACTGTAGATGATGAATATATACTTCACAAATGTGTTAAGATGCATCACAATTACATCTGTCCACACAGGTTTACAGTGATAAATACTGAGACTCTGCCTTTCTGTGATTTTAATCATGTTGCCAGTTACTCTAATTAGTTGTGAAACGTTCCTCCTTTTGTTTTAGCCTATTCATCATTACAACTTTTCCAGCATTTTGACATGTCCCAGCTTTAAAAAAAAAAAAAAAAAAAAAAAATTGTTATATCATAATTCAAATTAACATATAGCTATATTTTCAATTAAATAGACAAATTAGTCATTTTCAACATTTGACATGTTGCTGTGCTTTTTGCAACTGAGTTAACAAATATGAGTTAGGCTAGGCTACTGAAAATCAGAACGCCTGTCACTGATGCGTGCCACTTAGCAAACGAAAACAGTAAAAGTATGGTGAAATTCAAGCGTTGACACACACAAAAGCTTACTCTGCCATCTAGTGGTAGCCTACGCCTAAATAGAAGGAGCGGCTGCTCGCTAGCAATGCATCACAGACAAAGTAGCCAGTAGCCTACCTTTCACTTTCATTTCCCCATTGCAGTTCCTGATGACGAGCGTCTAGTAAGTATCATAGCCTATCTATCCTATCCGCCCCCCGAGATAATATGTGGTGGCCCTTGAAGTGTAATGTTATAGTTATTACATAAATAGCCTACTTTATGTTCGGCAGACACGCCCGATAATGGAGGTAGCCTACAGCGGTTCTGCTGCTGGAAGTCATAAGTCAATGAATCTTTTCCAGAGCCACTCCTAATTGTTGTGAAGGTCTGGGTGTTAATGCCCTATAAACTGACCTTTTATAGCTTGCTTGCTTGCTGTAGAAGAGGACTTATTTCAGAACACATATTTTTATTGTCTGTTGATACTTAATACACAAAATCATTTTTCTTTTGTGTTTTAGGTTTGAGTGACTTTGAGGGATTTTTTTGGTCAGTTGCTGAAGAAGTAAAAAATAAATCAGAAACCATGATGCACACTGGTTTTTTTTATTTACCAAATTAAACGACTCTGGTACGGGGAGGATCACAAGAGGACTATCGAGAAGAACATAATTGAAATATTGGCGAATGCTGTTTCCAGATACAGGACTGGATGAAACCCTGTTGAAAGCGTTTTGCCACAAATCAATGGACATCTTGAGAAAGCATTACAGAAAGAGCAAGAAGGAGCTGGATCTCCCTGTAGGGACCTGGATCAAAGACCTGGTACGGAAGTTCGGGAATCTAACACCAATACCTGCTTACCACGTTCGTCATCTGCGTACTCATCGACATTATTGTGGCAGAGCACAAAAGAGGGGAGGAGAAGGAGACCCCTGAAGAGGTTTTTGAACGTGTGTTTGCAAGGGAGAAGCTGTCCAAGGTCAGAGATGTGATGGAGGAGTATGTTAAAAGGCACCAGATGAACATGCGAAATCTCCAAGAGCTGAAGAAAGAGCTTGAACGTCTAGAGAAGGCTATGAGCTATTACCTGACCGAGCTGAAGAACTCCATGACCAAACACATGAGCTTACAAGCTCTGAAGATATGGATCAATGGCGCCTGCTTGCATATCCAGATGATAATCCACCTGGCCAGGCTCGGAGAAGGAGACAGCACCCTGGCAAGAGCCCTCATCAGTACCTATAAGAGGGACTGGAAGACACTTCTTTCTGAGTACAAGCAGTTTAAACTCGAGTCTGTGAAATACACAATCGAGATGGACTGTTTTTTTCCTTCACTCATTTATAAAGTATTTGATGTGGAGAGCCAACAAACCTTGGAAACAAGTGATACATTTAAGCTTGAGTTGGACATTGATCCTGTGAAAATGTATGTGAACAACCTCATGGGCAACCCTCAGATAGATCAAGTTCGCAGTCACTTCGAAGAGCTTGAAGAACACCTTGAGGAGCTCGTTACCCAGCAAGACACTTTTGAATTTGAATTGACACCACCGCTGTCTGGAACATGCCCGGAGATGTGAACCTACTCAAAGACATGCTCAGAAAACTGGTGATGCAATTGAAACCTTCCACATGCTTGCTTGATCCCATACCCACCAAACTTTTTTTTCGAGACTGGTCTTGAAGATGATGTGCTTCCTGTGAACTGCTCTCTCAGCACAGTTCCCTCAGATGCTGAAAACTGCAATTGTGAAAGCATAACAATTCTAAATGACTACAGACCCATCTCAAACCTCCCTTTTCTTAGTAAAATCCTGGAGAAAGTTGCCTATGAACAACTATACGACTGCTTAAATCTCAATAGCATGTTTGAGAGGCTACAGTCTGTTTTTTGCCCCCATCAGAGACAGCGCTATTAGAATGAGTATGGACTACAACCTCCCCTCCACTTTTGTATTACTATCATGTTTAACTAGAGAAGTACTCGGAAAAAGCAAACCTCCGCCTCCTGGATCCAGATGGTGATCCGGATCACTGGCAAAATTTGGTTCCTTGGGAAATTTCTGACTTTTCCTGAAAATTTCATTGAAATCCATCCATACGTTTTTGAGTTATCTTGCTAACAAACAAACTCAGATGAAAACATAACCTCCTTAGGCCTATGGTCTTATATTAATTAGATTTATGTGGCACAGTCTGAAGTTATTATAATGGAGGTATTTGTCATTTGTCATATTTAACTGCCTTATTTTGAGCATGTATTGCATCATTGTTGCTATATTCTAACTTCGATTGACGTGACGTGACGTTGAGAAGGACAAAGGACATGCAACACGTGTGTTGTTTTGATTTGACAACATAGTGGGCTGTCTGCTGTTCTGATGAGACCAAATAAATACATTTCATGAGTTCTAAAGCCAACATCACTAAGTCACTAAGTGGTAGCCTATATGTATGTGGCCTTTTTCTGTCAGTTCATAGAATTAAATAAAGCCAGGAAGATAATTGCATTTCTTTTTCTTTTTTTTGGGGGGGGGGGGGTTATGCCTTTATTGATAGTGATAGTGGAGAGCGACAGGAAGTGGATGGGAGAGAGAGCGGAGATGGGATCCGGAAAGGACCGCGGGCCGGGAATCGAACCCGGGTCGCCGGTGTGTGGTGCAGGTGCCCCAGCCAGCTGGTGCCAAGATCATCGCATTTCTGGCATTAGAGAAAAACATGCATTTTAGATGGACACTTACCTACTGGAACAAAGAAGCTGCTTGATTGGTTACAACTGACAAATAACTTCTGACAAACTTTCTATATTTCCAGTTGTCAAAAGTGGTGGGGACATTTGCCCTGCAAGGCCATGCTCATTCATGCAGGACACCGCAGGTGAATTTTAACTTATTTAATTGCAAGGACCCATAAAAGTTCAGAGAGGCAGGTGTGAGGCCTGTTCAGATTGCGAGGCCCAACTGTCCACAGTGGTATACTTACCACCCCCTGCTATCTGAACACTTGTAGCCTACTCCATGACTCAACATGACATGAACAGTGATGATCTTGGTCTGATAGGTGCACTGGACATAATTTTGTATGTAAGCAGCATGCCTAGCCAGCTGTCTTATGAAAGTTATTATTGTAAATTATTTTCATGTTTAAGCCCAGAAATGTCAAAAAGGTTTTCTTGACCTCACAAGCCCTTGTCACATGCAATTTAACAGCAGGGCTTTGCGAAAGATGGCCCGTGGGTGCCACTCAGTGGGAGAAAGTAGAATCGCATACCAACGTCACAAATTTGGGAGGGACTTGACGGATGCTGCCGGAATGCGCGAGGCGGGGTCTTGGGGGAACCCAGGTGTCGGGACGGTACTCGCGGGTCAGCTGCCCCGTTATCAACACTATAATAACACATCACCCTTAACTGGCATCTGGCCGGCTATTATTTAACTTCGGCTGCGCGTCGACCACTAGCATAGTCCAGTCGACTAGTGATGCGTTGGCATCTCGTCGTGCACAGGAGAGAATCCTTACGGAAGTTACAGCACCAGTTTTAGTGAGTCTTTAATTTAGTTAGAATGAAAGTTCGAACTGGCGTTTGCCTTCTCTTGCTGGCTGCATTCGTGTTTGTTGCAGCGCAAGAAGAAGAGGTGTTTCAAAATGTTGTGGAAGAGTTAACTGTGGAAACCGTGGTGAGTTTCTCCTGTCAAGTTTATCGAGAATCTCGATGGACCTCGTCTGTAAAAGACACGTAGCCAGTGACTGCAAACGTGGTTGTTACATTCTTACTCGGCAGTGGAAACAATGTAACCAACTATCGTTAAGCTAGCCTACTGTCACCAAGATTTCTACATTGCGCTTATCCGTTGAAATTCGTCAATGCCGCCGCATATTTGCTGATTTCACCTCGCGACCTCCTTTCATTATTCTTCTAAACGATTTTCATTCAATTAATTCATTCATTGAGGCTGTGGTTGTGACTGTTTTTTTCCCTCTTGCAGGAGAAGCCAGAAACTTGCGATATAACGTCAGAGATGGGTGACACGCTGCAGATTCACTACACGGTAAGAGGAAGACGACAAATATAAATATCAAACACTTTTATTTTCTTTTACAACGTCCGCAAAGGCACCGCCCAGTAGACTAACTTGAAAGCCATCCTTACATTTCCGACCGCCGTGCAGACAGCTGTGCATTGGGAAGACCATTATGCTTTGTGCAGATGTGCGTTATGGTGTAAGCTATTCAGGATATTGTTTATGAGTCATTTTTAACAGCAGAAACGAAACGACCCCACCATGCAACATGTGGGCTGTATTTTGAGTGTAATTCGTCCGGTGCACTTCCAAGCCCCGCCAGCGCCGATGTAGCTTTGCTCTTCAAATATTAAATCGACTGCTCAGATAGGTTGCTGTCCAGCTACATAGTCCTCGTCACACTGAACACATTGCGGCCGGCCATATGCATACAACCGAGAATGACGGGTTCACGTCTGTGCGTGCCAGAAATTCTGCTTTGCCATGCAACGGGAGGCGGAGCAACACGTCAGCATTTGGGGTTTCGGCCGACAGTTCACCTACATTTCAGCTTTATCTTGATACGCTGTAGACAGAGATAGGCTACTACAATAGCAATCCATTCATTTAATCAGATGGGCCTTCTTCACCCCTTGCTAATAGCCTGTCCTCCTGGCCTATTATGTAGGGCGCACACCGTTAACCTCAAAAGGAAAGTAAAGTGAAAACAAAAGGAATAGATAAACATCATGTTTTTCATCGCACATTTCAGTCTCTTAACGATATTTTTGGTGTGCTGCGCAGGGGAGGTTGATGGACGGAAAGGTGATCGACTCCTCTCTGTCTCGGGATCCTCTGCTTGTGGAGTTGGGCAAAAGAACAGTCATCACAGGTATGATCTACCTCAGGTAACCATGGTGCATAGGGAGGGGACAGCAGGTGACCAGTGACACAGCTTATCTCCTCCCATTGTGGGACAGAGTGAAAGAGGAAGCACAAAGGGTAATGCTTTTAGAATCACATGACCTCTATTTTGGGTCACCTCCTCCCTCCCAAAACCTTCATAGGGTCTCATTTGACCTTTTTCCACTTGAGGAAAGCTTTGCCTGTTAGATAGATGGACGAGTTATCGTTACTTAAATCTGAGAGTATACACTGCAGGACCTATACTGTACAAACGCTCCCAGAATGATTGCACAGACTTGTAGGAGAAACTTTGATTGAACAGGACTCAGCAAAACCTTCTGTTTGTTCATGGATTTGGGAACAGACCCAGGTCTGATATGGTAGTCTACAGGGCTGTGTCTAGGTCATTTTCAACAGGAAAAACCTCTTCCCTGATGTACTTTTCTCCTTCTTTGACAGGTCTAGAACAGAGCTTGCTGGGAGTTTGTGAAGGGTATGTATTGTACAGATACTCACTGAGACAATAAATCATTTCAGGTTTTATGTAGAATTTCAACTTTTTCTCCCGAAGAACTTAACTTAATGGATTTGTGTTTGACTAATGACATCTCTCTGTCTGTCTGTCTGTCTGTCTGTCTGTCTGTCTGTCTGTCTGTCTGTCTTTCTTTCTCCAACTTTCAGACAGAAAATCAAGGCCACCATCCCACCCCACTTGGCCTATGGGAAGAGAGGATATCCACCCACCATACCAGGTAGCCATAGCAACACTTGCAGTCCCATCTTTCAGGCGGAGATGACAGTGGAACAGTGCATTGCACATCAGCAGACCACACACACACACACACACACACACATTCACATTACCCTAGTGTTGCGTATAGGTCCTGAATGTAGAGGACTTCAGTGGGTTTGTACTCTGTAGTTTTGGCACTTTTAGTGATTCCTGCCTTGGCTTGAACCTGTTGCTAGATCAGGGCCTGTCCCAGTCTGACTCAGCTGTTACCTTTATAACATGCTAATAACGTATTTTTTTTAATGTCGTCTGACTTGCTTTTCAACTTTACTACATGGTATCTATGGTTGTGTTGCCTTGAGCCGCAGGATTAAGAAACAGATTATCTCAGGCTCTCGCTTGTCTGAGTCTGGACTGAAATCAGTCTGCAGTGTGGTGGGTCCGGCCTCCACCCAGTCTTATGTGGAGGTGGTGTGGTGTAATGACAAAAAGCACAAGTGATGATGAAATACTCTAGTTAAGTGCAACACTAAAGAGTTTTTTGTACTTTAAAGAGGAACTATGCCGTTTTGGCGATTTCTTCGCTGTTTTCTCATTTTACGCTGGCAGGTTTCTCTGTAGAGCTTCCCCTACAGCTTTAGCGTGCGTATCTTACATTACTCAATCGGTCAATCGGTCAGTCTGCCTTT
>NW_026910935.1:30000-44679 GCF_963854185.1 Sardina pilchardus
GGCCGTGTTGCTGTGCAGGGTCAGGGTGTATGTGTGTGTGTGTGTGTGTGTGTGTGTGTGTGTGTGTGTGTACCTGAGTGATGATGGCCTGTAGCTTCTTGGCGGCCGTGTTGCTGTGCAGGGTCAGGGTGTTGTGTGTGTGTGTGTGTGTGTGTGTGTGTGTGTGTGTGTGTGTGTGTGTGTGTGTGTGTGTGTGTACCTGAGTGATGATGGCCTGTAGCTTCTTGGCGGCCGTGTTGCTGTGCAGGGTCAGGTCGCCCAGTTGGCTCCTCTCTGCTGCGCGAGCGTGACTGAGCTGGGCCTTCAGCTGCCGGGCCTGATGGGTGACCTCCTCGCGTGCCGCACGCAGCCCGCGCGCCGCCGACTCCCCGTCCCGCTGCCCGGAGCCGAGCCGCACACGCAGAGCCGAAATGGAGTCCTGCGTACACAGGCATAGAGGAAGACCGGTCAGAGCTTATATGGAGTCCTGTCCACCCAGGCACACAGGAAGACTGGTCAGAGCCAAAATGGAGTCCTGTGCAGTGTGCACCCAGGCACACAAGAAGACTGGTCAGAGCCAAAATGGAGTCCTGTGCCTCCAGGCATACAGGAAGACCGGTCAGAGCCAAAATGGAGTCCTGTGCACCCAGACATACAGGAAGACTGGTCAGAGCCAAAATGGAGTCCTGTGCACCCAGGCATACAGGAAGACTGGTCAGAACCGAACCCAGTCACAGGGACAACACCAGCGCCAACTCGTCCCCTTGGAATGATAAGGTTCTATCTACGTTCTGAGTAGATCCGAGATATTGAGCTTCAAAGTTTTAGAATTCCACATATAGAGTTGTACTGATAAGCTGAACAAACCTCTTTAGATAAACAACTACAAGAAACACCTCACCTCACCTCACCTCCTTAACGTGTCACAGAATAAGAATATATCAATGTTGACAAAAATGTCAGATAGAGCCTTATTCGGTTGGCTACTGACTACGTCATCATATTCGAATCGATCACTTCCGTGACAAACTGTTTTGAGCTTTCTTCAAGCACCATGGAGCCAACCTGGAGTATCCTGGAGTGCATTACTGAAGACTGGGCACGTTTTGTGTATTCACCAAAAATGACAATGTAATTTTGCATGCCAGAATTTTGTTTGTTGTGGATGGATATTCCAAGTTCACATGCCTTTGTAATTCAAAGATTTATATTTTATGTGATATCATAAAAGTAAAGTTTAAAAGTTTGAAAAGGTGTGTGCTAAAAATGGTAAAAAAAAGAAAATAATAAAATAATGTAAGGAGTGACATACAGTTGCATAACGTTTTGATCCTCAGGATCTTCCACAGGCAAACGCTTCCACAGGTACAGTACACAGTACACATACACACACTGGGCTCTTCTCATTCGTCTTTTTATCTATCCTCCCTTCCTTCCTTCCTCGGTCCTCCGGCTCGTTCCCACTGATCTATAAAAGAATGACGGGGCGGCAACTATGGGATAGACTATCCAGTGTTCGAGGATCGATGAGAGAGGTTGAGGCCACTGTAGAACGTTAGTATGGGTCCCCCCCCCCCCCCCCCCACACACACACACAGTAGAATGTTAGTATGGGTCATCATGACCCCCACCTGCATCTTCTGCAGACGCGCACACACACACACACACACACACACACAGACTGTAGACTGTTAGTATGGGTCATGGGCCCCCAACCTGCATCACAGACGCATACACACACTCACACTCACACTCACACACACACACACACACACACACACACACACACACACACACACACACACACACACACACACACACACACACACACACACACACACACACACACACACACACACACACACACACACACACACACACACTGTAGAATGATAGTATGGGTCATGCCCCCCAGCTGCATCTTTTGCACACACACACACACACAGACTGTAGAATGTTAGTATGGGTCATGCCCCCAACCTGCATCACAGACACACACACAGACACTCACACACACACACACACACACACACACACTGTAGAAAGTCAGTATGGGTCCTGCCCCCCACCTGCATCTTCTGCAGACGCCTCATCTGCGTGTCGATCTCCTGGGCGGACTTGTGGTCTCGCGTGCGGAGCGCCTCGAAGGCGATGTGGCGGTCCTCCGTGGCCTCGTTGTAGCTGCGCAGCGCGTGCTGGAACTGGCCCCACAGCTCCTCCACCGTGCCCTCCAGCTGCACCCGCAGAGCGTGCTTCTCCTCGATGTTCTGCGGGGGGCACACACGCACGCACGCACGCACGCATGGACACACACGCACACACACACACACACACACACAAACACACACATACACATGCACAAAATTTAAATACACACAACGCATAGGTATAAGGTATCTCTGTCTGTTAGGCTAAGTGTGCGTGTGTGTGTGTGTGTGTGTGTGTGTGTGTGTGTGTGTGTGTGTGTGTGCGTGTCAGTGAGTGTTGAAGGTACCTTTGCCGTTTTTGATGTGCGTTTTAATTTGTGCGTGTGTGTGTGTGTGTGTGTGTGTGTGTGTGTGTGTGTGTGTGAGTGTGTGTGTCAAGGAGTATTACCCTGTTTTTGATGTCATCCCGCATACTCTGGTAGTCCTGTTTGGCCTCATTGTCCAGCTCAGCGTAGTGCTGCTCCATGGCAAAGGTCACATCTGCCAGATATGCTGTGTCCTGCTGGTGCTGACTCCCAAGGTGCTCCCTGCACACACCCACACACACATGAACACACACACACACACACACATGGAAACACACACATGAACACACACACACACACACACATGGAAACACACACATGAACACACACACACATGAAAACACACACACACACACACACACACACATGAAAACACACATACGAATGCACATGCACATGCACATGCACACACACACACACGCACACACGCACGCACAGACACATACACACACACACACACACACACACACACACACACACATATATGCAAAAGGCTTAGGACAAGCACACCAAAGTCATCGTAATACGACAAAGTTGTATGCAGTTTCTTGTCTTGGTGCACCTGACTGTGTTGTACTCCAACATGAGCTCCTCAAGGCTGGAGGTCCACTTGAGCTCGAGGATGGCCAGCCGGCCCTTCTGCAACTCCAGCAGCCGGTCAGCGCAGTTCAGGTGCGCCCGCAGAGCCTGAGCCGACTGCTGCTCCGCCTCGTTCACATCACACACCAGACTCTAGAGAGAGAGAGAGAGAGAGAGAGAGAGACAGATAGAGAGATAGAGAGAAAGAGAGAGAGAGAAAGAGACAGACCGAGAGAGAGAGAGAGAGAGAGACAGACAGACAGACCAAGAGAGAGAGACAGACAGACCAAGAAAGAGAGAGAGAGAGAGAGAGAGACATACACGCAGAGAGAAAGATAGAGACACACACAGGGAGAGAGAAAGAAAAAGAGAGAATTCTTTGTTTATACTTTGTTGCCATGGAATGACATGGAGGAAGAGCCTTTACCATTGTATTTTGTTGGGTTTTGAAAAGCACTACACGATTAAACTCTTATGCCATTGTTACAATGATAGTCCCAATTTCACTGCCACACATTTACTTTATCTTACTTTTACATTAACTTTAACTTCAGACAGGACTACTTAGGCAACATAAATGTCGCCATCTAGAACACAAAGGAGGTTCTTCTTATTCTCTCACAGTACTGGTAGGTTCCTAATAACCTTTCTGTTTGAAGTGCTTTCTAAATACGACTCTTCCAGAATCCCCTGCCTGCTGCACCTTAATGACACTGTCCTTGCGGTCCAGCACCCTCTCAAAGGTTTGGCTGAGGATGGAGATATCCCTTCTCAGCTCTGTGGCACGGGTCTGTCTCAGCACCGCTCGCCACTGCTGTGTCAGCTTGTGCAGGTTCACTGCGCTGTTCTTCTCCTCCTTCTGTAGTTTCTCCTAGAAATGGTTAAAACAACAAGTCAAGAGCGATGCACAGGCCATCTTCCTACCAATGGAGAATGGCTACTTCGGAGACATACGACGATACGAGCATAGCCTACCTTCAGAAACAGAGTGAGCATGTCCTCCTTCCGTTTGGCCATCTCTTCCTCCGCCTGAGCTTTCTGTTGCATGTAGGCCAGCCTCTCCTCCTCAGTCATTGCGGCCTGCTTACCCTTTCCTCCTTTCTTCGGCATGGTTGCCTTACCAGTTGGGATGCTGATAGTGCCACACTACCTGTCCATGATAATATTGCTCACTTTTTTTTTTATCTACAAGGTGATCAAAATAGCCTACTAACATACGTATATCATTACAGACACAAGACAAAGAAAAGAGCAGAATGAATGCGTGTCATTGATAACGTCCTGACAGACAGCAGTGCATTGGTGTGATGCCTACAACTAATTGTTCTTGAGGTCAGACATCACATGGCCAGCATGTGAAGCCTACACGTATAGACTACACGCTTATATTAAAGTTATTCATGTGTTGACATAGACTTCAAATAACTCACCCTTCAAAATTGTCGGCCTCAACGATCTAGCTGCTATGAAATCGGCTGCATCTCCCCGAGCTGGTTTGTGTACTGTTGCCTAGCAACAGGCTGATGAAAAGCAGAGCGTAGAATCCTCTGATGCGCTGTAAAATCTTTGCAAAATGACTGTAGTTAGATCTATTATAGTCTGCAAACTTGGTTAATATATTACTCAGGTATTGTGCAAACCAAACGCAATCTTGTCTTCAAATCAAAATGTACCTGTCGCAGATAATATAACAATGAAGATAGCCTCGACTTATTATTACCAAATTTGAAATCGTGTTGGATCTCTAAACTGATGAGCACCAAAGGAATACTTTGTCTACACCCAAGCAGCACTCCAGGTGAAATTAGTTTGTGAATCCAGATGTTGTAGCCTAGAATACGTGTCTAGAATACGTGATTTCACACAAGAATTCGTATGAATTAATGAATGTCTGCTTGTAGTAAATCATATAACCATAACCTTAATACAGCTCTATTACAGATTTGATCAGATAAAACTTTTCAAATGTCCACACTGCACAGAGACTTCTTTGCAATTAATTTTGTCATCCCGTGCGCCAGGAGGCAGTAATGACGTAACTACAAAATGCTACGACACCTTACAAGCATTTTAGCAAGTCCGTGCAGTCAAGGGACGGTAACGTTGTTGAGCATCCATCTCGTGAGGCAGTGACCTATTTTGTGGGGGCGAGCGTCGAGTCCGGACCCGCTGAAAATCGTAGGGTAAAGGTATGACATGTTTTACGTACCGTAATATTGAAATGAAAAGTATTTGTGTCGCGCTTGTATTGGAGTGACCAAGCGAGTTTGTTTAACTTCCTTGTTGTCTGTGGTTGAGCGTGTAGCTACTACGCTAACGTTAGCATGACGGTAGTGCTAGTGTTAACGTTCCTGGTTTACTGATAATGAATTATGATGATTTGCCGGCACGCTTGGCTAATGGATGTAGATTTGACACATGGTGAAATAAACGTTTTCTTTAACCTTAGATGTTTAAACAGCATTTGTGCAATGGCTTGCAACCATAACAACTTAACCAAGATTGCAAACGTTATGGAGGTTAGCTAACTGTTAGCATAGCCTAGTTAGCTAGCCGAGTCAACACACTGTCTTAAGTTACTGTTTTGCTGGTTAGCCGATAGCGTTGTGATGAATGTATCAGAGCTAGTTTTTAGTGAAACGGGCAAACTTTAGAAATGAGGTAGTGGATTATTTGTGGTATTGACCTTGACTTAGGATAGCTAGTCAGCGTCCGTAGGCTAACACGGCTGCTTTTTAACGTTCACGATAGCTCTTGTTCGTGCTTGCTATAACGTTAATTATTCAATTAATCGCTAGCCAGTTAACGAGCTTTGAATGGTACACACTTCACAGAATTGCACAATAGCTTATATGGATATATTTTGATCTATTTGATTAAAACCAGTGTACGAGTCACGATGGTGGACTTTTTGCATATCATCATGTGTGTTTGGTCTACACCGTAAATGACTGATGGCTGTAGCATGGAAACGCATGGTTGTTAGCCAACAAGCTAAGGCGCCCACAAAATGGCCGATAATTGTGGCCTTTTCTCTGCTGGTTCTGTGTACATTATGATGGCCCAATGAGTGAATGTTATAGATTGCACGGATAGCAGTTGCAAATTAGTGGGTCGTGTACTTGGCAAGTTTGGCATTAGCTTGATTGTGACTTAATCTTCAGGATTTAACTAAACCATAGTATTATATTGTACTGCTACTTCTGCATGCCTTGATATGACTTAGGCTAAAAGATGACCGGCTCCAGGTAGGCCGCCTATTTCATGAGATGTTTCAGATATTCTCTCCTCCCGAAGTGATTTTCTTGTGTGTCTTGTAGTGTTGCAGTTATGCAGTCTAACACTTCGCCGTGTTTGTTTTGTGAAGAAGGCGATTGAATTTTTACACGACTTCTTCATTCGATTGAGACTCGTCATATTACATAATTTCGCATGGCGTTCAACACCTGTCCCAAAACATTTTTTTCTATCCTTCAAATCGATTTTGTACTGAACTGTACAAGTACTGAACGCCGTCAATTCGAGTGTCAGCCCTCATTTACTGGGTCTGTCCACGCATTTCATCAAATTGGATGTCACAAGCACAAATCTGACCGAGAAATAAATGTGTGTGTGTTTTTTTACGCGAATCTGATGATGGATACAGTCTATTGAAAATGAATGGTGCAAACAAAAAAATCTGCACTAGTAATTGAGCTCTTGTGAGTTTGGTTCAGGCGAAATTTGAAATCATGCTTTACGGATCACAAATGCATAGTTTATTCTTATGTGTAAGTAGGCCCTAGCAAACATTATTTTTAGACAAATATGGATCACTGCTGTGAGTATGCAGATCTAATTTTGGGTCCTCCCTTCAACAATTTTGGAAATATTGGCATTTGAATCGGATTTCATATCAACCCAACTTTGTGAGACTGATGACCAATTTATCTGGAGCAAGTCTTTTTGGTCCTTCTCAAGAACTTGGCCAGTAGGTAAACTGGCTTACTCTCTAGGTAATGGCTTTATAAATGGCAACAGTGGATAAGACCATTATAAAGCATTTTTGGACATGTGTAGGTCATGGATGAGAATCAAGGAAGGACCAGTGATATCACAATACTTTAACTGCAGTGCAGTTATGAAGATTTAATTTGCTCCCCACAGGGTGTTCAAGAATCAATTATCGTTTGTTCTTGTAATCGTTTTAGCACACTCTTAGGAGAGTTACCAATCATTAATATTTGGTGTCTGGTGTTTTTTTTGTCTTGCCTCCGATTTAGGCCTGATATCGCATATATTTTTTGGACTTAGATTCCTCTGATCCAAATAAAACACAAGGTCAACCCTCAGGATGCCTACTTTTGTTTTGTGAATTGCTTGTCCATTCAGCTGATCATACATCTCCCTGTTGTGCCAAATATTTTATTTTTGCTGTGTTTGTTTGAGATGGTTTATCCATGCGGATGTCTCTCTTCTTCTTCCTCCCTGTTGATCCACCAGTGATTTCAGGACCTGCGAGGAAAACGTAACCCACTAAACGCACATTAGCACATAGGGGAAGCCCAGTTAGAGTTCATCAGAGAAAGCACAGGTTCTCAGCCCTGAGACCAATAGCGATGTCTCGCAGAAGAAGCCGTAGTGCTAGCCCAGTGCGGCACACGACCAACAGCAATGACCCTCGTGACCTGGAGCGGAGGATTTTTGTGGGAAATTTGCCGACAACTCTGATGGACACGAAGGATTTGGAAGAAGTGTTCAGACCATATGGGAAGATCAATGGTTAGTAGGAACCATCGCTGAAAAGTTAATCTCAATGTAGATGCCGCAGTGCCTAAACCTAGATGTGCTCAAAAGATTTCCTGATTTCACTCACATTCAAAAAAACATTTTCAACATCCATGTTAAATCTATTCGTAATACTATATGACTGCTTAGGATTAAAATATCAAATATAATTGATGCGTTATTACTTAATTATTTGAGACTGTTTAGTGCTCTTAACATGGCTCGATTCAAACCATTCTTGCTTTTGAGATCTCTTTTTTAAAAAAAAAAACATAATAAAATAATAATACAAAAAAAAACGAAAAAAATCTTCCTTTTTTAACAGCCTTGTCCATGTTCCGTGGATATGGATTTGTGCAGTTTGAACGAGTGGAAGAGGCGGAGGCAGCGAAGGCGGGACAAAATGGTCGATTTTATAAGGGGTATAAACTAGGTAAGACCTGACTGGTGCCTTGACGAGACTGTCAGGCAGTCACTTCATGAGCGTGTATTTGAAGGAAAACCTTATAGGCATAGTTCAAAAGAGGATGAAATTGGAGCATCAGTGACCAGATATCTGTGTAGTCTGACATGTTCGTAGTAGAGGATTCTTTCAGTGACCATTTGCACAAAGATCAGTTTACATTTAAATTTATTCTTGTTTTACTTTGAAATTTGGATCTGATGCCCTTGATGTTGGTATCCAGTCCATGTAATAAATAAGGTTGTTTAAACTACCACCACAGGAAGACCTGTTGCCTCTTATTTGGCTTTTAAGTAATCAATACCATGATTGGTGCAGTATCAAGGTTGATGGATGTTAATGTGCCATATCAGTGGAGGTCGAACTCCACAGTAGAATACCACAAAATTGTTGGCCTGTGTCAAATGCATTTCAAAATTCAACAGCAACCGTGTTCTTGGATTATTAAGTCATGCTGGTCGGTCTCCTTAATTGACCATTTTTCATGGTTGTGGAAGGATATAATTGACTGCAAATTTCATTGGGCCGATTGGACACAAGTAGAGCTTGTGCAGCTGTAATTGTGGGTGGTGGTATTGTAAGGAGCCGTGTCGACCTGCTGGGCAATATGTGTTTGTGTTCCTATTCCCAAGACAGTGCAGTAGGTCGGGGCAGACGGCTGATTTCGATAAATGACATACTTGGAATCATAATTCTAATTCGCTCTGTGATGTGATTTCTGTTCATTTTAATTTAAAATGTTTAGCCTTTCTGGCAGCATAGCTGTCCTTCAGTCAATTACAGGAACAGTAGGCTATGTAAAATATTGAGTAAAAAAATTATTGTTCTTAACTAGCGCAATGCATTAAGATGCCTTGCAGAACCATGTAATGAAATGTATATAACAGTTTGTTTAGGAGTGTGTTTTGTAGGGTTTAGTCCATCAGAGCTTAATATACCCACCGCCTCTGCTCCATACGTTGTTATGCAGCGTGTCAACTGATGTGTTTAAATGTACAAATTCTCAATAAATAAAATGATTTATGAGAGTTTTATCTCTGCATAACGTCTTTTCTCTGGACGCTTTTAGTTTTTTCTTTTTCTTTTTTTTTTTTCTTTTTCGTTTTCATATTGAATGTGTGGATTGGTTTATTTTCAGATATAAATATGGCAGCGGAGCGGCGACACAGTAAAGCTCAAACCCGGCCGAGCCCTCCTCGAAGGTAAAGTAACGCTCACAAAGAGGATGTGAAGACATAACAGCGTTTCTTCCCATCTGGTAATACTGTTTGTTTTTTTCCCCCCACAACAAACTTCGTGTTCGCTCCTGGCCATCGTTTCGTCCTTTCTTCGATTTGTTGAGCGAGATCCGAGGTTCGTTAAAACCCCCCTCCCCCCAAGAAATGAGAGGTGGTACAAGTGGCCTGTCCTGTTTTTTTTTTCTTCCATCCGAAGTTTACTAAATAAAAGTGGAAGGTCGTTCTGTGGGTGTCCTTTTCTCTCAGTCTCTGTTACATTATCGTACGATATCCTCATTCTTGTCTGGACTCGTGTCGCGTGGAATTCGCGTTCGCGTCGAATATCCTATGGATGTGCGCAGCGTGAAATCCTAAGAAAACATGCTAAAAATCTGGATGTGGACTAATGTAGGCCAACAAACACAATGTGGTCTTGTTATATTTTGATTAAGGTCACCGACGTGTACATTTAAAGAGTCAAATAACATTTAGATATGAGTAAATCATGGGGGGGTTCCAAATCCTGTTTTTTTCACTCATCTCAAATCCGTCGTCTTTTAAAAAAAAACAAAAAAACTACGGCATGGAACAAGCAGCACGTGCTGTGACGTTGCGTCTGGACCTTCAAGGCATTGAATGGATAACGTTTTCAACTCACCATGATGACTCAAAAATAGGTTAACACTCAATATCAAAAAGTTTACCTTCTAGTCTCTGAAGGTTTTATGTGTGAAAGCAAGTCATTGTTGTGGCTAAGAATTATAGGTTTTCAGTGGTCAATGTGCGATGATGTATTAGTTACAGACTGTAGTGTTTGGAAATACATGAACTCTGCCAAGTTCGTCCCTAAAACCCTCGGCAGTAACTTGTCCAGGTGGACTTACAAATGTCGTCGAAGCGTTGAAACGTTGCGGGAAAAAAACGCAAGCATGGTACAACTACCTTGTGACTCGTGAAACAAATGCTCTCTACTGCCTACTCAAGTCGTCGTGAACAGTGTTCTCAGGAGACTTGTTTCTTCCAGCTGTCATATGGGACTTCTATGGTGAAGACTTCTTACATTTGCGGTGTGAATACACATACTGTCGAAGGTACTGATGGAGTTCTGCAACATCAACTGGCCATCCTAGTCCAACCATCGTCACGGTTCATTCGAAAGAAGAAATATAATTCACAGCTTCTCGTAGTTCAATATATCGTTTTGCGTTGCACCAAATTAACTCGCGGATTCTCAACTGTTTCAAGGTCTTTACTGGTATTATGGTGTTCGTTTAAAAAAAAAAAAAAAAAAAAAAAAAAATTGCTTACTTCAAGGCCAGCCTCTTGTGGCCTGTTACTTTGCCACTTTGTGGGTTTTTCTGATGGTTATGTTTGTCCCATGCAGGCACCCGTACAGTGGATATGGGGATGGTAGAGAAGGCCGCCCTCGGTCACGCTCCCCAGTGCACGGCCGGGACTCACGGGATCACCGTGACGGCCGTGACATGAGGGATCCTCCTCCTCGGGAGCCCGCTCGTGAGTCCTCTCGAGAGCCGCGCCCTGCACCCCCCCGAGACCATGGACCCCCACGCGATCACGACTCCCGAGATCCTGCCTATGAACGCTACCGCGGCTCTGAGGGGCGAGAAAAGGACCCTGCTTTTAGGTAAGCCCCCGTCATCATGTTATGGGGTTATGGGATTTGGCAGACGCCTTTGACCAAATGTGACTTACAAACAATACAATAATTAAATCAACAGTAAACAATTAAAAAATATATGGTCAGACTACATTAAGGAGAATAATATGTAAACGAACAAAATGTAAACCACCTTCCAATCCTGGCGGTGAGGATGGATGGTGGAAGATGTTAAGTATGAGTGCGTTAGATCAACTGGTGGTGGTGGTGGTGGCGGCAGCCAGTTATCTGTACTTCCAAATGGAACACCAGACTGTTGTGAGTTCTATCAAAGGAGACTGCTGATAGCCTTTTTCTAAACCCCTGGGATGCTAGTAAATGGCTTTTTTTTTCAAATGGGCCATGGCTTACCTTAACAAAAGTATGAGTGTTAACTGAAATTGTCAATAACTCATGATGCACAATGGTTTTGAAGGGAGGAGGGTTATGATCGCTACTACCGCGTGGATGAGTACTACCGCAAGAAGGAGCCGTTCGGCAGAGAGCCGTACAGAGCGGAGGCGTGGAACGGCGGCCGCAGAGAGCCGGAAGGTGAGTTTCCGCTCTTAAAGCGGCCTTCAGAGTAAAGCTTCAGACAGTTATCAGGGGGATAAGACGACTGCACATGTGATTATTTTTGAGATTCTGATACGTTTTCAAACCGGAATTGTGTATGTCATGGTTGAAAATGTATCAGAATCTCAGAAATAATCACATTTGCAGTAGTCTTAAGACGGCTACATCAAGTCGAATCCCACTAATGACTTTCTCTCTAGGACCAATCCGTTCCCACCAGGTCGATAATAGTGATCAGAAACGCTATTTCTTACTAAATCAGCACCTCATGTATGAGACTAGCCTGCCAACTGCAAATGGGTTAAATGAAATGTAGAATTCCTATCGTGTGGATTGCTGTTATCTGAAACCTGCTCTTCACACTCAATCCTCCTGTTAAATATTCTTGCTATCTATTCACATGTGCATTTTGTAGTTACTCACAACTCACAACTAAATTGAAAGTGTGTCTTTCCTGAAGTGAGTGTTAATGTTTTGTGTGTGTGTGTGTGTGTGTGTGTGCAGAGGATCGCATTCGAGAAGGTGAGCGCAGAAGGAACGAGCTCTACAGGCAGTACTACGAGGAGCTCCAGCGACGCTATGACACTGAGCGGCCTGTCGACTGCTCGGTGATCGTGGTTAACAAGCTGCAGAAGTAAGGCCCACTACCTCTCTGTTCCCAGTTTTCCTGTGAGGGGTCACATGCAGTATTTATCATAGGAAAAGTGAATTAGTGTCTGTTTTAAAATACTTTGAAGTTGAACTTGTTGAGAAAGTAAACCCAGCACTTTTACACTTGAGGGCAGCAGAGAAGCAGAGAATGAATTGCTTTATAGATAATACATAGATAAAACCTTTCACTTGTTCATGGCTGAAAGGGAATGGCTCTGTTTGTGGTTAATAAATGATTCGTAGTTGACGCTGTAGCACAGCTTCTGTTGGGGCCATTCCACTGAGTGGAAGTGAAGGGGAAAGATGAAGGATTGAGCTGTGAGACTGTAACTGCCACTTTAAAGGGGAAAACTTTGTAGATTCTCAACCCGGCTCGATGTTAAGATCTCTTTAGTTCCAAACTTTTATTTGGGACAGAAATGATTTCTAAATCTATACCGGTTAAGCCTCTAGATGTTGATGTATTCATGGGGTTTCCTTGAAGGTCCCTTTCCACAGGTGTATAAAATCAAGCACGTAGATTATGAATGCAGACTGCATGGAGCTTGATTAATACACCTGTGGAAAGGGACCTGATAGCCATGAATAGAGACATGAGCGTTTCTATTCATGGGTTTCAGCAGGTCCCTTTCCACAGGTGTATAAAATCAAGCACCTTGATTATCAATGCAGACTGCGTGGTGCTTGATTAATACACCTGTGCAAAGGAATCTGATGAAACCCATTAATAGGGCTCGGGATCATGACGTGAACTTTGCAGGCACAGCCATATTGGCAGCCTTACTCCTTAGTTTACTATGGATTTACTCCCATCTATTAGTGTGTTCCTGTTACTTAGTTTTTGCCTTCTTGGTCGTATGTTGCTGTGTAGTGGGGTGTAACAGCGCAACCCACGATCGCAAGAGGAAAAGAATCGCTAATACTATATTTCTGCTTCTTGTCTTCTGCATCTGAATGAATGGATATTACGTTCGGTGCGCTACCAACATGGCGGCAATATTCCTAGAATGTAAGGCGTGTGCCCGATCCCTATAGAAGTATCCTTTCCATGTTGTCAGATAGTCAATAGTAACATTCCTTGATGCATCTGTGCGCTGTGACAGGGAGTATGCGGAGACGGTGGGCAGGAAGGTGCGAGACCTGGGAATGGTGGTGGACCTGATCTTCCTGAACACCGAGGTGTCGCTGTCGCAGGCGCTGGAGGACGTGGGCCGCGCACACACCCCCTTCGCCATCATAATTACCCAGCAGCACCAGGTGCATCGCTCGTGCACGGTCAACATCCTGTTTGGCACGCCACAAGGTACACCTCCAGCCCCTGGCATAATAGCATTACCTCACATACGAAGCACAACGTACATGTTGAGGTCGGATACAAGATCATTGACTTTCATTGGTAATACAGATAAAATACTCCAGATGTATGGTCTTATTAAGCTTTTCTTGAGATGGGCATAAGCAAGGAAAAATTATGTTGTGCTAGAGCAAACAAATATTTTGGTGGTGTGTGATTACAAAGCGTTTGCGTTGTGCTTGTGTGTTCTTGACTGGCTTTAATATCTCCTTCACTTAAGTGGAAGTGATGTGTGTGTGTCTGTGTTTTAAAAGCGTTTGCGTTGTGCGGGTGTGTGTACAGAGCACCGGAACATGCCCATGCAGGACGCCATGGTGCTGGTGGAGCAGAACTACGTGGTGTACAAGGCGGAGCACCGCGACAAGGAGCGCGAGGAGATCGCCCGCAAGGCCGCCAAGATGGCCGACGACGTGCTGCTCAGGGAGCTCGACCAGGAGTCTCACCCAGTCTCTCTGCTCTCCACGGTCACGCTGCTCTCAGAGAATAGGTTAGTATACACACACACACACACACACACACACACACACACACACACACACACACACACACACACACACACTATATATACTAACATGTTTATGTCTGTCCACCATTATAATGATTAGCATACTAAATACTCCAGCATTGTGTTGCAGGTTCCTGACCCCAGAGGAGCTGGATCGCCTCATCGAGTACCTTCGGGACAAGCGGGAGCGTCTGGTCAGGGGCAGCGCTGACCCCCACGCCGGTAAGCCACAGCCCCATTTAACTTGACACACTACACTTGTGCCCAATGCACACCAAAGATTCCCGACCCGAAACGATAAGACGAGAGCGGCAGCGGTGGGAATGAAATGTTGTGTGTAGTTGCAAGCCGTCGCATAGCATTCAACATGTTTAGTTGCAGTCGTAAGGTTTTAGAACGTCACAGCTCGTCTCGTCGCC
>NW_026910936.1:0-10000 GCF_963854185.1 Sardina pilchardus
TATTCACTCACAGCCAGGGAACCACACACACACGCACACGCACACACACACACACACACACACACACACACACACAACTGTGAAAACATCTGCTCAGACTCTATTGTGGCCTCTCCTGCAATTCTCTTGAACCACCAAAAGAGGGAGCCCTTTCCCTATTTGCTGGGCCTGCCTGAGGCTGTGCTGAAGAGTCCGCTGGTCCAGTGGAGGAGGAGGAGGAAGAGGACGAAGAGTGAAATGAAGAGGCGGCAGCTCTCTCTGTCTCTCTCTCCCCAGCAGGTCGTTCATCTCTGCTCCGCCACCCTCAATCTTCATAACGCCGACCGCTGCTGCTTCTTCTTTTAATTAAAGCCCTCTCCTTTCACCTGCACCGGGAGCTCTCCCACTCCAGTCCACCTTCTGTTCAGTCCCGGGCCACATTCGGCGCGGGCCCACCTACCCCTGGGCCAATCCCGGGGCCAGAACCTGCTAGTAAGCATCAGCGGCGGCGTCCATCGTCCCACTGATGTGCATTATTCACATTGACACTCATTCATCACTCATTCCCTTCACCACTCTTTCATCACTCATTCACTTCACCACTCTTTCATCACTCATTCACTTCACCACTCTTTCATCACTCATTCACTTCACCACTCTTTCATCACTCATTCACTTCACCACTCATTCATCACTCATTCACTTCACCACTCATTCATCACTCATTCACTTCACCACTCTTTCATCACTCATTCACTTTACCACTCATTCATCACTCATTCACTTCATCACTCTTTCATCACTCATTCACTTCACCACTCTTTCATCACTCATTCACTTCACCACTCATTCATCACTCATTCACTTCACCACTCATTCATCACTCATTCACTTCACCACTCTTTCATCACTCATTCACTTTACCACTCATTCATCACTCATTCACTTCATCACTCTTTCATCACTCATTCACTTCACCACTAATTCATCACTCATTCACTTCATCACTTACTCATATCTATCTTGTTTACAGCATTGCAACATGTTACACACAAGAACTACGTAGTGTGTGTATATACTGTGTGTGTGTGTGTGTGTGTGTGTGTGTGTGTGTGTGTGTGACATGATTATGATGCAGGGGCCTGGTGATGGGCTTGTTGGGCGAACTATTGGTGTGTTTCTGTATGTATTGGTGCAAGTTTGGTACAGGCTCACGTGAGAGAGAGAGAGCAGAATGAGAGAGCGAGAGAGAGGAAGAGATTGTATGTGTATTTGTATTCATCTAGAGTGGGAGAGGCGCTGGGGTGCGATGACATCCTCATTCACCAGTAGCAGCAATGCAGCCTCCGCCCGCCACCCATAATGCATCACTTCCCAGCGTATTTAATGGTTATGTGTGGCTGACTGGCGGGAGTTCGGGCGACATGTTTGGCTAACGCACAGACCTGTCCAGCTCCCAACGCTGCCATCATATGACTGATCACCCTCTCCGCCAGCCATGCATCACACGTGGGACAAGTGGGTTTGTTTGGCCAATCAGGTTCCTTGTGATGCTCAGCCTGATGAATATTCAGCCAATCCCTGTCTGTCAGGCGGCGGCGGCGATGAGTTGCTAGATTAATTGGAGATGAAGAGCTGAACATGGTTTTAAATAAACATTTATCATGTCATGTGCACAAGGGAACAGATGTAAGTGTCAAACCAACTCAAATACATTCAGCACACACACACACACACACACACACACACATGAACAGACAACTGATTACATCCCCAAATCCCTCACCCCACCCACCCATCTTGAAGTGAAATCTGCACCATTGACTGATACAAACCGGGGCAGCTAATATGCACTTGGAGAAAACACAGAAAAAAACCAACACACCCTGTAGGCAAAACACTCATACGCATGTGCCTACACACACACACAGACACACACACACACAGCTTGGAAATAATCAAACATACACTCTGGTGATAGTCAGCTGTCCACCGGAGTCCAAAGAGCAGCTTAAGCCTCGCCTGGCTCAAATCGCCCTGGAGAGACTGACGGGGGGAAGACTAAGGACAGGGTTTCTCTCGGCAACAGACCCCGACCTTTGGGTGACCTTTTGAGCCAGCAGCCATTCATTAGGTGAGGAGGTGATGACAGGTGGGTCCCCATGGTAACAGTCTGGACTGACATCTCAGCATCATCTCAGTCTCACAGGGACAGCATGGAAGTAGAGAAGAAGATGAAAAAGGAGGAGAACAAGAAGAAGAGGATGAAAGAGGAGAAGAAGATGAACGAGAAGATAAAGAGGAGAAGAAGAATCAAATTGAAGAGGAGGAAGATGAAATAGGATGGGATGAAGAAGAGCATATTGATGATAAAGAAGAGGACATATTATATCATGAAGCATATTGCATAGTGATGGTGAAGAAGAGGACATTATATCATGAAGCATATTGCATAGTGACGGTGTGATGCTGAAACAAACTCTTCTGTCAGGCAGACGTCACCTGTACACACCTTTCTTTATTGCTAAGCTTTAGGCTTACAGCAAGCTCCAGTGTATGTGCAGGGCCTCTCTACACCTACAGTACACTCTAAGAAATGAAGGCGCTTAAATGGTTCTTTAAATCTCTGGATGTTTCCATGGAGAGCGCAAACTCTGTGTTGAACCATTACATCAGGCGAAAGGTTGACTTGAAGGTTCTTTGAAGCACTGAAAAAAACTGGCCCCATTATTTTTAGAGTGTATGTACTAGACACACACACGCACGCATGCACACACACACTCACACACACATACACACACTTACATACACACACACACACACACACACACACACACACACACACACACACACACACACACACACACACACACACACACACACACACACACACGCATGAACAGACAACTGATTACATCCCCAAATCCCTCACCCCACCCACCCATCTTGAAGTGAAATCTGCACCATTGACTGATACAAACCGGGGCAGCTAATATGCACTGGGAGAAAACACAGAAAAAAAACAACACACCCTGTAGTTTACCCCTGATTATTTGTTGTGTAACCTGCTGCCTAACTTGCATGCCTGCATGCACACATATACTGTATGCATGCACACCTCTCTTCTTTCTTCCTCATCTTCATCTTCCTCTGCTTGACACCAAAACACAGAACATGCAGAACTTGGCTGACTGACACAAACTGGCCTGTCTTCTTCACCAGGTTGATGTCCACCACATGACTGGGACAGCTAGCCAGTGGAGTAGCCATTTGGATTTATTTACATTTACATGCAATTAAATTGCCTCTCCTAATATGTGTGTTCAGTGTGTGTGTTCAACTGTAGGTGGTCACGACTCACCGTGACGACGTGTTGCTGTGTTTATTGGGGGATGCTGGGTAATGGTGGCGACCTTTGACCTGTGATGGCGACTGAGGCTCATTACTGTGATCTGTGAATGTTCAGCCGTGTCAACCTGAGGTCCTCTGGGTGTGATTATGGTGAAACTGGAAAAGAAGCATCCGTTTGTTTTTACACACACACACACACACACACACACACACACACACACACACACACATAACACCACACCATAATTGTGCATAAGATACACAAATACACATATGCGCACACAAGCACACACACACACACACACACAAACACAAGCAGGTTGGCGAACAATGACATAAGATGCACACACGCACAAACACAAGCAAGTTGGTGAACAATGCCATAAGATACACATACACACGCACACACACACACACACATTCATGAGCACACGCACACACATACACACACACACACAAACACCTGCCCCCTTCCCACCTGCAGACAGTTCTTGCCCCAGCCCCTTTCCCTCTCACAGAGCTGATAATTAGCAGATGTGTCTCATCACCCCTGCCGCATCTGCGTCCATTCCCTACCACACACACACACACACACACACATACATATGCCCTCATGTTCGCGCGGGCACACACACACACACACACACACACACACACACACACACACACACACACACACACACACACACACACACACACACACACACACACACACACACACACACACACACACACACACACACACTCACTCACACACTCACTCACACTCTAAAAAATGCTGGGTTATTTTTTCAACCAAACCGCTGGGTTGAGGCTGCTGGGTCATTTTATTGGGTTGTTTTAACTCGTATTGGGTCATTTCTGTAACCCAGCTTGTTGGGTTGATAGTACAGCGCTGCTGGGTTGACCATTTAGGACTGTGCCCCTCCTCTCCCCCACCTGATGTGGAGCACACTGCCCAGCACCTGGGTGAATTTAACACAGCTGCATATAGTTATTTGAGAGGTTGAAGAAAAAAATCGGTAGACATCTTCTTTCAACCGTCCAGTCCAGCAGCTGCTGCCAACAAATGCAATGGAAATCAGGCGATTTCGGAAGGTATGTATCTGTTTTTAACTTCTGCATTTTAAAAAGAAATCCAGACGGATTTTAAAAGTCCACCCAGAGACATACCCTTTGTGATATGAATGAATATTCTGCCTGGCGATTTCATTCAGCCTCAAGCATGACAGCTATATTAGCTAGCAGTTAAGCTAAGTTAACATTAACTTACAATATCTGTTCATGTTAAATCTACACAAAGACAGACTCATAAAAAACACAGTTCTGTGTTCACTGGGTATGAACCGCTGAACAGAAACAAAACGAACTTTTACAACGAACTAAAATTAGCATAACAGCTGTAGGTAATGTTAGCAGACAAGTAACAAAATTATGCTTTGTGGTGCAGCTGAGGTTTATCAGCTAATGTTAGCTAGGCTACAGCGAAGTAGTCTCTGCCCAACACACGTAACTGACGGTAATAATCATGGCAAACAACATCTTATTAACTAATTTAGGGTAGCTTCATATTATAGCCATGTTACTTATTGGGTGTATTTTGGTAGTAGCGTTACAAACACCTTGGATCCACTGACTGAATAACGTGCTAACATTGGCTAGCTAACGTTAGCATCGCCACTACTGAAATTACGTTTATTAGCCTGCTTATCCAGCTCATCTCCAAACGCACGTTTTGTATGACCTGTATTAGGATTAAAACAACGCCATAATATTAGGTCTCCTGGTGGATTTTTAATGTTTGTCAACATCATTCATTGATAATGGTTCATGGAAGTCTTGATATAAAGCTCTGTAAATAACTGATTCTTTTTTTTTTCTTTGATTGACAGGGCTGACCCCCGAAACGGACCGTGGAATCTGCCTGCCTTCATGGAAGTAGCCTATCACAGACTGTTCAAAAATAAAGAAAAGTATAAAATAAATAATCATGTCTGTTTTATTTCATTGCATGGCTATTCTTGCCCATTTCTCATATAATATATTGTCTGTATCCAAGCTGTCAACAAAATGTGTGACTTTAAGTTTGGCTATTTAAGTGAAGTGAAGTGTTTTAAAAATGAACCAGTGGATTTTTTTGGGATTTGGTTTCAAATATAACCCAAACATTATGTAAATTTAACTAAACATTCGTGTCAAAATAACCCAACACATTGGTTAAAATATCAACCCATCCGCTGGGTTAAATTTAATAACCCAATTTGCTGAGTTAAGATAACCCAATGCTGTGTTGGACCCCATTTTACTCAGCAGTTGGGTTGAAAATAACTAAATTTGGGTTGTTTTTAACCCAGCATTTTTTAGAGTGCACACACACACTCACACACACACACACACACTCACACTCACACACATACATATTGAGCCTACTCACTTGTCCAAGAACACACACACACACACACAATCAACCAGGTCTTCACCAACCAGGTTTGGTGAAGACTGGTAATGATCTAGGGATACCACAATGCACCTGAAGTTTGACAATATGGCTGATTTTGGCTATTTTCCAATAATCTTCTTTACACTACATTTAAACTTAATAATGTTAATTAATGACATATCTAGCTTCTGTTTACAAAAAACAAAACAGCTGCATGTTTTTTGAATGTCTAACATTTACATTTGTTGGTGAACATTGTATACATTTTCCCTAGCACAAAGGCATATGAGAGGTATATGAGAAATCTTCAGTCAGCTGTCTTCATGGACTAGAAAAGCCCTGATGAACATTTCTGCTTCAGAAACGTTTTTTACCGTATATTTTTTGGGGCACATTCATGCCTTTAATGACAGGACGGTGAGCGCAGGGGAGAAAGCAGGGGTGAGATCCGGAAATGACCACGGGGTGGGAATTGAACCCGGGTCGTCAGTGTACGGTGCAAGTGCCCCAACCAGTTGCGCCACAGCTGGGGCTATTCTTGGGGAAGACAGTCCATGAAAACAGACAGGCAGGCATTCAAAATACATGCAGCTATGTTTTTTGTAAACAGAAGCTAGATATGTCATTAATTTACATTACTAAGTTTAAATGTAGTGTAACGAAGATTATTGGAAGATCGGCCATATTGTCAAACCTCAGGTGCATTGTGGTACCCCAAGATCATTATCAGTCTTCACCAAACTTGATATCTATTGTTGATTCATCAAATGGCATAATATTATCCACCATAGAAGAGATTTTGAGAGAAAGAGGGGCACTTGATGCGCCCTAGTGTACATACAGTATATACACAGAAACATACACACACTCACATCTGCACTCTTCAAGGGCTGCAAAGGACCTTGTTTTCAACTTTTTTCCCCAAAGTGCTTTGAAACAGATAGAGGTATTTAAGTGAACAGCAGAAATGGATGAGGGTGTTAGCGGAGAAGCTGCATCAGCAGTCCTCTGAGATAACGGCATCACTGGGACAAAAAAAATAAAAAGACAGAAACTGCTGGATGAACAGAACTTCAGACAGAACGGAAGTTACTCAAACATATCAATTAGACTTCAGAGGACCCTCTGCTTTAGATGGCTTTTAACCGTGTGTGTGTGTGTGTGTGTGTGTGTGTGTGTGTGTGTGTGTGTGTGTGTGTGTGTGAGTGTGTGTGGCCTTAGCTGAAACCACAACAGCATCCGTCTGGTGGGCAGGTAGCCCTCTCTCTCTTCCTGTTTGCCGGTAGCTGTGGAGACACTAGCAGTAAATGTTGCATATGTGGCGTCCTGGTGTGTGTGTGTGTGGGAGGGGGGAATTTGATCACTCATTTTTTCCCTTTCCCTCAATGTTCCCATTGTTATTGCTTTGGCAACGCTGTGTTTATGGTCACACTAATAATGCAATGCTGAATTGAATTGAATTGATCAGAAAAAATACTTTTTTATGTATTTTATTTTTAATTTCTTATTATTGTGTTCTTGTATGTTACTATCAATGATAGCTTTGACAACACTGTTCTGATACAGTCATGCTAATACAGAAATGTTGAACTGAATCGAAGAGAGGGCGAGAAAAAGAGAGAGGGAGATAGAGAAAAAAGAATGTGAATTTGGGAAAGAGAGAGAAAGAGAGGGAGTTAGGAAGAAAAAGAGTCCGATTTTGAGAGAGAATGGAGATAAAGAACTGAAAATCCACCAGAGGAAAGAAGAAAGTCCAACAATACATAGGCTGACCGTAAGATAGAGTGAAGAAGTATAAATCATAGAGAATGCCACAGCAGTGTCAGTGTGTGAGTGCAGAGAGTGAGAGAGAGAGAGAGAGAGAGAGAGAGGATGACAATGTGTACAATACAGATAACTCCCAAGGGCACAATAGAGAGAGAAGCAGAAGCAGAGTGTGTGTCTGTGTTTGTGTTTGTGCCTCTATGTGTGTGTGTGTGTGTGTGAGAGAGAGAGAGAGAAAGAGAAGCAGAGTGTGTGTCTGTGTTTGTGTTTGTGCCTCTATGTGTGTGTGTGTGTGTGTGTGTGTGTGTGTGTGTGTGTGTGTGTGTGTGTGTGTGTTGTGTGTGAAATGCTTAGCTTGACTGAGGCCAACGTTCTCATCGCAGACCGGTGTTGGTAGCTGTATTATTGATCTGAGGTAAGCATTAATAAAGCATGGTGCCAGGCCTTTTGTTGGGGGGTGGGGGGGATTATTAAAGCACTAATAAAGTGTTAATAACATACTGCACCAAGCCTTTTGGTATACTCAGGGAAGGAGGGGTTGTTAATAAAGCATTAATAAAGTACTGCACCCACACTTCCGTTAGATACGCAGCTTTGGCAACCTGTGGCGAACAGCATTCCGTAGCATGGTTCTATACATTCCATCTCAGTAGTACCCCTTCTTCCAACTCCCCTTTATGTTCACGGGGAACTACAGTACCTCCTCAAATGGTTTGCTACGCTAGTGTCTGCAAACATTCATGAATATCTCTGAGCTCAGTGCAGCCAGCCTCTCTCTCTTGCTCACACACACACACACACACACACACACACACACCACACAGAATCGTTAATGTACACCTGTCTAGAGCATACAGTATGTCTATCTTCCTCTCTCTCTGACATGCACACTCTAACTCTCTCTACACACATAGATACACACACACACACACACACACATCGCATACATAACAATTTATGTACAACTGGGTAGAGCATGTGTCTATTTTCCTCTCTCACACATACTGTACACACTTTCTCTAAAAGACACACACACACACACTCACACACACGCTCAGAGAGAGAGAGAGAGAGAGAGAGAGAGACTCATACAGAACTATTTATGTACACCTGGGTAGAGAATATGTCTTCCTCTTCACTCTCTCTCTCTAAAACACACATACACACACACACACACACACACACACATACCTACAGTAAACATCCCCATGTGAGCTCTGAAGTGAAAATCCACAACACTTACCCACACACCCGGACAGCAGTCCAAATACACACACAGACACCCACCCACACACCCACACACATACACACACATACGCAGATGTGATAGTTATTGAAAGAGAAAAGGGGAGGATAGGCGGAAAGGGAAAATCGATAGCCCTCTCCCAAACGCAGGCCACGGGAGAGGTGGAAAAAAACGCTGCTAAACTCCACCCCGAGCAGGCAGCCTGGTCGCTATCGATTTCTTATTTAGCTCCCAGCAGTGCTGCGACTATCAGTGTGTGTGTGTCTGTGTGTGTGTGTGTGTGTGTGTGAGAGAGAGAGTGAGTGAGTGAGTGCCAAAAACAGCCTGTTAACAGAGTTAAACTCTTAGTTATTTTCCATGGCTTGGGAGATGAGAACTCTGGACAATAGCAGCCAGCAGAAATGAGTGTGTGTGTGTGTGTGTGTGTGTGTGTGTGTTCTTATGTTTCATGCCTGTTTTGCAAGCATGTCATGTATTTGTGTGTGAAAATTATGTATTTGGGGAGTGTGTGTGTGTGTGTGTGTGTTTGTCAGTCTGTCTGTACAGTATATTTGTATGTTGTGTTTTTGCGTCTTTTAAATGAATGAGTGTATGTGATTTTGTGTATGTGTGTGTGCCTGACTGAGTGCCAAAAACAGCCTGTTAAATTAATTAAACTCTAAACTGTTTATGTGTGTGTGTGTGTGCGTGCGTGTGTGTGTGCCGGCGCGTGTGTGTGTGTGTGCGCGTGCGTGTGTGTGTGTGTTTGTCTGTGTATTGTCTGCTCATTGAAAAAATACTAAAGTAAAATACTAAAATATGCATGTATACCCGTTTCACAAGGACAGCTTATAGTGCATGACTACAGCCATGATGTATGACAATGACTCCACTATTTCCAGCCAGTGTGTGTTTAGCTGAGAGCTGTTCTGAAGAGACCCAGCCACACAGCTGTCACATACGTCCCCCTGGTGGTGCTTAGTGAAAACAGCGTGCGTGTATGTCTGTGTGTGTGTGTGTGTGTGTTTGTGTGTGTGTGTGTGTGTGTGTGAAAGAGAGTTTGCATCTGTGTCCCCACTGCACGTGCAAATGCACACACAGACAGAAAGACAGACAGACAGACACACACACACACACACACACACACACACACACACACAGACTGACAGACTCAGACACACATACACACACACACACACACACACAGACTGACAGACTCACACACACACACACACACACAC
>NW_026910936.1:15000-27500 GCF_963854185.1 Sardina pilchardus
GTGCGCGCGCGCGTGTGTGTGGGCACTTGTGCGTGTCCATGTGTTTGTGTGTGTGTGCGTGTGTGTGTGTGTGTGTGTGTGTGTTTGTAAATCTGTCCACAAGTCTGTGAACCATCCACACAGACCTTTCACTGTTCAAAAGTGTCAATATTGCCTTATTCAATACATCTCAAAAACACACATCCACACACACTCACTCTTTTCCTCATACACATACCTGTAGATATCACTCTCTCTCTCCCTCTCTCCAAAACAGATATCACTCTCTCTCTCCCTCCCTCTCTCCAAAACACAGATATCACTCTCTCTCTCCCTCTCTCAGAAGCACAGATATCACTCTCTCTCTCCCTCTCTCAGAAGCACAAATATCACTCTCTCTCTTCCTCTCTACAAAGCACAGTTTTCTCTCTCTCTTCCTCTCTCTTACACACAGATATACATAATACAAAATCCTCAAATTACAATCCAATCAGTGGGAGTGCTTTAGAGCCTCTGTGCACTTCAGGAGACATTATATGCACGTACACACGCACGCACACACACGCACACACACACACACAGACACACACACACAAATAGACACACATACACAGACACACTCATACACACCCATACACACACACATTCATACTGTATACACACGTGTGCGTACACACACACACACACACGCACACACGCACACACGCACACACGCACGCACACACACACACACACACACACACGCACACACGCACACACGCACGCACACACACACACTTCCTGATAGCAAGCCAGAGGCTTCCGGGGTCCAGACATTGATTTTGTGTTTGGGTTTGCTAGGATTGATTTTCTCCCAGGTCCACGGAGCACCCACTCCGCTCCTCTCTGACCCGCTCTCAGCTCAGCCTGCTCCGTAATGACCATGAGAGGCAGAGGGGAGAGGGTGAAGACGAGAGAGAGGAGGAAGACAGGAAGAGAGTGGAGAGAGAGAGAGAGAAAGAAGGTGGGGAGAGATGGAGAGGGTGAAGAGGAGAGAGAGGAGGAAGACACGAATAGAGTGGAGAGAGAGAGAGGGAGGAGAGAGAGATAGAGAGGGTGAAGAGGAGAGAGAGGAGGAAGAGAGGAATATAGTAGAGAGAGAGGGAGGAGGGAGAGATAGAGAGGGTGAAGAGGAGAGAGAGGAGGAAGAGAGGAATATAGTAGAGAGAGAGAGAGAGGGAGGAGGGAGAGATAGAGAGGGTGAAGAGGAGAGAGAGGAGGAAGAGAGGAATAGAGTAGAGAGAGAGAGGGAGGGAGAAAGAAAGAGAGAGGGAGAAGGTGGGGAGAGATGAGGAGGATAGGGAAGAGAGGGGGAAGAGAGGAATAGAGTGGAGAGAGAGAGGGAGAAGGGAGAGAGTGGAGAGGTAGATGAAAAAGAGAGAATGAGAGGGAGAAAGTGGGAGAGAGAGATGAGGAAGACAGGCAAGAGAGAGAGAGATGAGGAAGAAGAGAAAGAGAGAGGAATGAGAAAGAATGAGAAGAGTAGAGTGAGAAGAGAATCGTAGGAGGAGATTGGAGACTCTATAGAATAACATTTAAGCCTTTTACAGTAACATTTAAGCCTTTTACAGTAACATTTAAACTTTTAAACTACTACTGTACATACTGAGTTAGAGGGCTAGAACAGCGTTTAAACTACAATGCAGAGAAGAGGTAGGAGTTACCACTGCATCTGTCAATACTAGTACTAGAGAATAGGAGTGGACGTGGAGAGGGAGGAGGGAAGAGGGAACACACACACACACACACACACACACACACACACACACACACACACACACACACACATTCTACTCACTGGCTCACAGACACATACACAAACATTGACACACACATGTCCACACACTAACGTTTACGCTCATATTGACACAAGTAATACAGTATATAAGTGTTTCTATTGTGTGCTTATCTGTGTTTGTGTGGCTATCCTATTTCTCTCTCTCTCTCTCTCTCTCTCTGTGTGTGTGTGTGTGTGTGTGTGTGTGTTTTTTTCCATCAGTAGTAGCACAGTGACAGTTGACCAGGGAAATGGACTGAGCACTGTCTTACACACACATAGGCCTACAAACTCACACACACACACACACACACACTCCCTCTCTGTCTCTTATCCAGGCTGACTGTATACTTCGCTGTTCATTTGACAAGTTATTAAGGAGAGACAGAGAGACGGGGATCAAGGGCTTGACACAGACAAACCTAGGGCCAGCCTATCTAACACAGACACAGACACAGACACAGACACAGACACACACACACACACACACACACCTCTCAACTGTAACTCTTTCTTTGAGTCTCTTCTCAAGTACACAAAGATTGATCCTTCAACTGGCTTTGAATGCATCAGTGTGTTAACACATGATTAACACATGATTTTGGCCAATTGATTTTGATGTGCTTTTTAATTGAAAACAATATATTTTGTCTGTGAAGGAATGGAATTGTACCTGGTATTCTTAATCTACCTTAGTTAACAACTACTTAGTTAACAACTATAATGGTTTTGGGAAACGCTCCCCTGGTCTGTTAAAGGGATAATCCGGAGTGAAATGCACTTTAGATCAATTTTTCGGACTATTGGGAGTACATACGTTGAGTTGACACCAAAATCATGTCATTCGGATGTATTTTGAGAAAGTTCGAGTTCACCGTTTTTAGCCAAAACTCGATAGCCTGTAAGTGACCGGGGCAGGTCCTTTCGCCACTACAAAACGCTATTTTTATACCTCTTCTACTGTTCCAAACAACACTACACTTACGTGGTAGTGAGTAGAGGGTCCCTAAAGCCAAACCGAAGTATCCCCACGTCTTTATGTGGTCGGATAGAGAGTCCAGAATGAATTTGATCGAGTCAGTACCTTCCGGAAATGTCGCTGCGGCATCTGCGCAACGCTTCCACAACACTTTACTAACATTTCCGGAAAGGTACTGACTCGATTAAATTGATTCTGGACTCTCTATCCGACCACATAAAGACGTGGGGATACTTCGGTTTGGCTTTAGGGACCCTCTACTCGCTACCACGTAAGTGTAGTGTTGTTTGGAACAGTAGAAGAGGTATACAAATAGCGTTTTGTAGTGGCGAAAGGACCTGCCCCGGTCACTTACAGGCTAACGAGTTTTGGCTAAAAACTTTCTCAAAATACATCCGAATGACATGATTTTGGTGTCAACTCAACGTATGTACTCCCAATAGTCCGAAAAATTGATCTAAAGTGCATTTCACTCCGGATTATCCCTTTAATGTTGCAGTGGGCTCAACATGATTAGGGACTGCTGCACCCATAAACCTGCCGTTCCCCTTGTTTAAATGGAGTCTCTTTTCTTCCCCACGCATTCATTGCTATATATTCAGGAAATTTATGTTAGATCTATTGATGGACTTTTTCACTAATAATAGAAGGCACTCCATGTTGTTAGGGTACTCCATGAATCAGCTTCCATGTGTATCAAAGATGTGTAAATGGACATATTCAATATTAATGGATTACTTTTCAAAATATAACACATTGTTTCATGCTTGAAATGCTACACAGTAGGCTAGTGTGGAAATGCAACCCTGGCTTTTAACTGTATCTAGCATAGACCTCTGAAGTTCGCCTACAAAAAAGCCACCGTCTTTGCCCAAATAAGGAGATCCGGTATCTTGAGATTTTTTCTATGGGAAAATAACATGGGGATTTTCAATTATCGCACCTGTTACACTGTCGCGGGGATGATGACATTGGAAATGCAGACGTTTTTCACTACACAGTTTTGTCCACTGCCGTCTAGTGGATACTGTGATCTTCGGTAGGTGAAGACGGCACACTTTGATCTTTGCTACCCCAGAGCTAACTGACCATGCAACTAGCCATAGGCAGTTAGCTTCCATTAACTCCCGGATCTCCTTATATGGGCAAAGATGGCAGCTTTGGATCCTTTTTGTAGGCGAACTTCAGAGGTCTATTGGCTTGATGGTGTGTCTAGTCTCATACTGTTAGCCTAGTTTAGTAGTCTGGCTATCACCATACTAAGCTTAAAGGGATAATCCGGAGTGAGATGCACTTTAGATCAATTTTTCGGACTATTGGGAGTACATACGTTGAGTTGACACCAAAATCATGTCATTCGGATGTATTTTGAGAAAGTTCGAGTTCACAGTTTTTAGCCAAAACTCGTTAGCCTGTAAGTGACCGGGGCAGGTCCTTTCGCCACTACAAAACGCTATTTTTATACCTCTTCTACTGTTCCAAACAACGCTACACTTACGTGGTAGTGAGTAGAGGGTCCCTAAAGCCAAACCGAAGTATCCCCACGTCTTTATGTGGTCGGATAGAGAGTCCAGAATGAATTTGATCGAGTCAGTACCTTCCGGAAATGTCACTGTGGCAGCTGCGCAACGCTTCAACAACACTTTACTAACATTTCCGGAAAGGTACTGACTCGATTAAATTCATTCTGGACTCTCTATCCGACCACATAAAGACGTGAGGATACTTCGGTTTGGCTTTAGGGACCCTCTACTCACTACCACGTAAGTGTAGCGTTGTTTGGAACAGTAGAAGAGGTATAAAAATAGCGTTTTGTAGTGGCGAAAGGACCTGCCCCGGTCACTTACAGGCTAACGAGTTTTGGCTAAAAACGGTGAACTCGAACTTTCTCAAAATACATCCGAATTACATGATTTTGGTGTCAACTCAACCTATGTACTCCCAATAGTCCGAAAATTTGATCTAAAGTGAATTTCACTCCGGATTATCCCTTTAATCTTGATTGAACATTAGTCTGGGGAGTCTGCACTTTATTTCCACTGCACAAGAGGTGTGATCAATGGGCATAGATCAAATGACTCTGTACTGTTGGATAGTCCTTCAACCAATCATACCAGTGATCCGGGTGCACCTGGTGGATAAACCAGTTTGTGATTAGACCCAGCAAGCATGGACAGGAAGCAGGAGAGATAGATGTGCAGGTTTACAGCCTGAGCTGCAGGGTGAAATCCAAATCGCTGTCAGATCAGGCTGGATTTACCCAGCCTACTAGCTAGCTTAGCACAATTCACTGGAACTTGGCTACACCAGGTAGCCTACAGTATTGCTAGCCTGTAGCTAAACGGTAAGTTATATAGTCCAAGGTGGTTTTTGAAAGTGAAGATCAAAATAAGCATAATAAAATAACAACTGTTGCATCTAATGTCCGTTGTCAACTTACCTCTTTATTGTATTTATTCATATCACATGCATACAACATGAGCACAACATCAACACAGTAAGGTGCAGTGAAGCCTAACTCACAAAGAAAGAGTCGGAAGAGTCGCCTTGACAATAAAGACACTTCCACAAATATAGGATGATGACTTATTTGCAGAACTGCCACTTTAGGATGAACAGTTTTAACACATCTGTCATGCAAAAAAGAGCTGTACTAAACCTCCTCTTCATGTTCATCAATGTTCCTGAGCTCCTGGCCATCAGTGGGGGTCTCCCTTATATCTTCATTTCCTTCATGTACCAAGACAAATATGACAATATGAATATCTTGAACGCTCTATAACAAACCGCTCTCTTTACAAATCACTGGAATTTGAATGAAATGTTTCTTACCCAGTTGCTGACCTGTCCTTTTCATTCTGCAGATAATCAAAGGAACCCAGCTCAGCAGTAGACCCACAACACAAGCCAAAAACACTGTGATTCGAAGTGGAAGCCAAGTGGAAGGTTTTCCACAGTTCACAGTGGAGGCTCCTGTTATATCTTGAGCGGGTGTGTCCAGTGTTGGGAAGGTTACTTTAGAAATGTAATGTGTTACAGTTACAAGTTACTCTGTTTAAAATGTAATAGTAGTGTAACTATTTTAATGACTTTTTTTGAGTAACGTAACTAATTACTTTTGATTACTTTTTAAAATTACTTTTCCGATTTTTGAATGATATACATAGTCCCCAAATCCATGCGAAGATTTTGGCCTTGGTCTACAGGCTGCCGAGCAATTCTATACGAGCGCACAAGGCAGCAAGGGCATTCAATACATGAATTAGCATCACATTTTTTGTGAGGATAATATGATGATAATTATAACATGTTTACAGGCAGGCATGTACTGTAGGCCTACGCTGATGGCGCTGTAGACGTGATAGAGCCTATCAGAAGGTCCCGCATCAAACTATGGCTGTGGAGGGAAACAGTTCTTTTTACATACAATATTATTTGCAAAGTTTTGCTGACAATATTGAGATGTAATTCAAATTGTAATTTTGAAAATTTCAAAAGTACCTGTAATCGAATTAAAAAATTTTCTACAGTAACTGTAATATATTACTGTTACATTTATTTTGTAATTAAATTACGTAACTCAATTACATGTAATGCGTTACTTCTCAACACTGGGTGTGTCTAGGTAAGGGATTGGGGTGAGTGAGAAACATTTGGGCCCTATTTTGTCGATCAGAAATGGATGGTCAGAGATGCCAAATTTAAAGACATTAAACAAATTTAATGGTGTGGTTTTGTGATCAAACGCTGGGCGCAAAAGGGCTGTTCTTATGTTGCTTAATCAGGCACGGGTGTGTTTTAGGCATAGCCTCAAATGACAATGACATCTCATTCCCTTTAACAGCAAGCAGCACAAATTCAAACAGATCATCTGTATTTTGATAGTCAGCAGGGCATTTGAAGGAATCTGCTTGCAGGTGAGACTATCTGGAATAGTTATCCAATCGCACAAAAACTATGGCATGTTGTTTCTCACCTCAAAACGGCGACTTTCTAAAACTGGTTACATCCTGGCTAGTCCTTGATTAGTTTACTGGGTTTAATTGCTGGAAAATGATGTTCTTGCCCGCAAGCCAGTAGTTGTGAAGTGTGAATAGACCAAGTGGACTTGGAAAGGAAAGTCGAGGTCTCATGTCACATACATCAACAAAATATACTGCCTCCACAGCTTATGTGATGTGTTTTCATGCAGAAAAAGAGTCAGAATTCAATTTTCACCAGACACTTTAACAAATCATATGCAATAGTAGATTATGTTGTCAGCAATATGATGGGGAAGATTTCAGAAATAAAACCAGTCACAGCTCAAAACACACCGATGACTGATTAAGAACAACCCTGTTGAACAATGTGCCCTAGGGTCTAATCACAATTTTTAATTAGTGAGTGTGGACTGGGCACGTCTTAAAGGTCTTTACATTTTGCGTCTCTGACCAGGCATTTCAGACAGCTACAGAGCCCATTGTTTTAACAACAAAAAAAACGTTGTTTTACAGGTGAAACAAAGCAGAAAGTGCAGAAAATGCTCCTGCCTAACATTATTCAGTGCTTGGAATATAACAAAGAGAAGAGAAATGATCTAGATTAGAACATTGGTCTGAGGTTTCTGTTTATGTTCACTGGCATAAAAAAAAAAAACGGATACAGGAATAATATTATTATGAATCAGACTTACATAGTTGAGAATGCACCGCTAATTGTGTTCCGTTTCCGAAGTATTCATAGAGTTTTGGCATGTCATGGATAACCTTGCAGACATATGAACCTGAGTCATCACTAGATACATTGTGAATGACCAGGACATCATTTTCTTGTGATGAGGTAAGCCTCTCGGAATACTCTATGATCTCTCAATTTTTTAACCACAATACTGCATACTTTATGCCTATAATTCCATTAACAGAGCATTGGATTCCCGCAGTCTCTCCCTTGTAAAGATTTAGATTGGATGGTGACTGTATAACTGTGACAAACTCTTCAGTACCCGAAAGAAAATTCACTGCAAGAAATTAAAAGATGGTTTAGTTTAGTCAGCGTAACCATGTGCAGTGCCTATAGAAATCATATTACCCCTTTGAAATAGTTTCAGTACTTTATTTGTCTTACAGCCTGAAATCCAAAATACTTATGTCTGCACTTTATTTCCAAATGATTTGTTGTCATTTCAATTAGTTTCCCCCTCAAAAACAAGAATATTCCTTAGTCACCCCAAACTTCCAAACAGTAGTGTATGCCTTCATAAAGTAATCTATTGTCTTGCGCAGCACCATATTGTACATTTATAGACATATAGATGCATTTGGTAGACTCACCTTGGGCAAACATAAAAAACAGGAACATGCAGCATTGGTGGCCACGCAGGGGCTTCATCATTGACGACTGCGACCTGGTCCGTTGTGCCATGCTGTTAGCGATGCAGTATTTCCTGCTGAATTTCCTGTAACCTGAAAGTGTGTCTATTTCTGAGAAATACAAACCAACTAATGAACATACCACACACACATAGCCTGCTGGTTGTGAAAAGTTGTGAGATGTGGTCATCTATAAGCTATATAACAGAAAAAAACTAATAGTGGCAGCCTCTATGGTCATGCAGGGGCATTGATGATCATATTATTCATCACAACGTGTAAGCTTCTGCAAGCTCACATTCATTTGAATTTGAAATAAAAGTTGTTTTTCCGTGACTGATTTGCGGTGGCCGAGAAGGGCCAAATGCGCTCATCAGAGTTAGCAGTTAGAGTAAGCAGTTTCAAGTACAAAACGATGCAAATTAACAAAAGTACAAAAAACGCACTGCAAGAAGCAAAGGCAAATGCATCTTCATGAAATGCGCTGCAGATAGAGAAACGATGCAAAACACAAAACGCTGCAAGTACAGCTCCTACAACGGAAGTGCTCCAAACCTCCAGAGGGCGCTCTCACCGTGACAGTGCCATGGAGAGGCAGGCACACGGGAGGATGACGAGAGGGAGATAGAAGAACGTGGTTAAACAAAGATATAAACATAAATAAACAAAGAAAAGTAACATTACCTTGCTACACTGTAACTGTGTGTATGTGCCTGTGTGAGTGTTTTTCAGTTTGAATGCAAATGTGTATTTCAATGTGTTCGGAAGTAACCTGTGTTGGCAGATGTCATGCAGCCAGAAACATAGTTGATCTGAGCATGCTGTGACCAACAGTTCTTTAATATGGAAAGTAAATTATCTTGGGGTGCTATTACATTAGAATTTCAGTCCAAAGATGGAGACCATGTAGACATTTGCTGCAATGTCAAAACTTGATTACTCTGGGATGTGTTCAGTGAAGAGTTTGTGAGATATTCCACTGAGAACAATGGGGATGGGGATGCAGAGCTCTATGCAGATTGTAAATTCAAAGTGAATTATCACAGCAACTAGCAACTAGCACCAGGATAAACCAGACCAACTAGGGGCTGGGCGATAAAACGATAACAATATGTACAGTATCTCGATAGACACATATCAATAGAAAATGCGCTCGTGGCCTTCTGGTTAGGGCTTCGAGCTTGTGACCGGTGCTGTGTGTGTTTCCCTCATGGGATCAAAAAAGTATATATTCTATTCTATTTTTTTTCTAGAAAGAAAGTTTTTTTTTTTTCTCTCAAGAAACCAGCGTAAGTTTAGCCAGAGCCATCTCTGGTTTAGCCATTGCGTGTTGCCAAAATGCCAAAACAAGGGCGACTGAGGAGTAAACCCCCTCTCCTAGGCCCACTGTCTTGGCCCGCTGTGTTTTTTTCACTCTCCCTCTGTTGCGCACACCCAACCGCACATATAATCCAAACAAAACATTCACAATCGTGAAAGCAATGAACAATGTAATTCATTGTTATTATGACTGCCGCGCAGCCCAGCAGAGCAAATCTCCGTCAAGGATTCCCGGGACACTGAAAGACCAGGGTGCACGAATCTTGGTGGGCATGTAGCCCCACATGGATAGCATGTCGCCATTGTTTTTTGTTCTGATCTGTCGCCCTACATAAAAGTTGCAGCAGGGGATGGAGTAGGAGATGGAAACATATTGACAAGCGTGATTCATTTTTGCGGAGAGAAAGTTCAGGACTCCGCAGCGGTCATATTTTGCACCGCTTTGTGGTACATCTAGTTTATTAACTTGTGTGTTGTGTTGTTGGTTGTGTCTTCTTAACACCTGGCTGCAACTTCACCCCCCCCCCCACACACACACACACACACTCTTTCCCATCAGAGGTGAAAAAAAACAAACCTCATCATGACACCTCTTACCGCCCCCAAATTGACCAAAAGTAGTTTTACAGCCGTATGACGCATTATTTTCTGTTCTTCCCGTAACCAGAAAGCAACTCTGTTTCTGAGAAAGCCACAGTCTGCAGAGACTGCCGAGGGCCCCAAGCTGAAAGGGGCTCCCCGGTAATGGCTGAGTATGTACTTTAAATCCACAGCAATCACAATTGTGTGCATGTCCCTTTAAATTCTATGATTGGACATTTGCAGGAAACTACAATGACTTTGTTGTTGGCACCCCCATTTGTGATTAGAGAGTGCAATATATGAATGATGGAGCTCGGCACACCTATAACAAATTGTTATGCCAAAGAAGGTTAAATTTGCTTTCACTTTGACATGAAAGAGATTACAAGATCTTTGTAAATTATTGTAAAACAGGGCAAATTAAATTGACAAAGATTGCATTTATTAAAGCAAATGGGTATTATCCAAGGGGAATGAATACTTCTCGTAGGAACTGTATTATTCCTCTCTCTCCCTCTCTCTCTCTCTCTCTATATATATATATATATATATACATATATATATATTCCTCTCTCTTTCTCTCCCGCTCCCCCCATTTCTCAGATGTTGTGTATGGGTCTGGTGAGGTGTGCTTTGGGAGTGTTTGTGCTTGAGGTTAATTGGGCCTTCCTCACTTGAGGCCTGACAGGAACAAACAAACAGGCCGGCAGGTCAGGGGTCAAACCAGGTGCTTCTACGAGCGTATAACAGCCTCCCCGGGGGTCAGAGGTCAAGCAAGGTCAATGAGTGCAGTCCTGCGGGTCACACACGCTTCAGCAGCGTGAAAAACACTGCTGTTCATACTGTGTCTATGCAACACACTGGGAATAAACGTTCTGTATTTTTGTGTGTGTGTGTGTGTGTGTGTGTGTGTGTATTTGTGTTTGTGTGCGTGCGTGCATGTGTGTGTTTGTTTGTATGTGTAGGTGCATGTCTATGTGTGTGCGTGACTGTGTGTGTGTCCGTGTGTGTGTGTGTGTGTGTGTGTGTGTTTGTGTGCGTGCATGTGTGTGTTTGTTTGTGTGTGTAGGTGCATGTCTATGTGTGTGCGTGACTGTGTGTTTGTGTCCGTATGTGTGTGTCCGTGTGTGTGTGTCCGTGTGTGTGTGTGTGTGTGTGTGTGTGTGTGTGTGTGTGTCTCAGTGAGGGGAGTGTGTTGTGAGTGATTGACGCTGCCCTTTGCTCTGGCTCTGTTGGAGAGTGACCCCGCCACTGGGCCGCAGGGCTCTAATGCGTGTGTGTGTGTGTGTGTGTGTGTGTGTGTAGGTGTGTGTGTGTGTGTGTGTGTGTGTGTGTGTGTGTGTGTGTGAGTGACGCTGCCACTGGGCTGCAGGGCTCTAATGTTTATCCACTAAAAGGTCACTCAGCGGCGAGTTCTGATCTCTCATCTGTCAGTCAACACACATACACACACACACACACACACACACACACACACACACACACATCCATTTGGACACAAACACACATACAACTTGGGTTGTTTCTAACACTTCTCTGTGTCCAGATAGGGACAACACATGTGCACACACTTAAACACACACACACAGTCCACAGTCAGGAGTGAAGAGGGTGATGAAGTCTGAACCTGACACTGCCTGTGATTGTGCTAATTCTTCCTGCAGGGCTAGGGACTGTGTGTGTGTGTGTGTGTGTGTGTGTGTGTGTGTGTGTGTGTGTGTGTGTGTGTGTGTGTGTGTGTGTGCATTGGTGTCCCTGTGCACAAGCACATGTGCATCTGTGTGTACACAGCTCGTGTGTGTATATGCGTCAGTGTGTGTATGTCATCCTGCCTGGCGTGTGTGAGCTAATGTCGGGTGACACTCACACCCCTGCCCTGTTTTGGCACAACGGAGATCCCAGCTGTGCATTTACATATGCAATGACCTGAATTACACCCAACACACACACACACACACACACACACACACACACACACACACACACACACACACACACACACACACACCTATCATCCCTCATTAGAGCTTTTCCACTAGAAAAGATACATATCACACCCCTTCACCTCCAAAGTAGCCAACAAACACACACTCTCACTTACACTATCTCTCTCTCACACACACACTCTCTCCCTCTCTCTTCCTCTCCCACTCTCTCTCATGCACAGACACACACACACAAGCTCAGTTACTCTCTCAATCCCGCACACATACACCACTTCACATAGTCACCTTTGCTAAAGCATTCATTGTGCGGCTCTTGACCTGAAGTCTAGACCTACTTTTTGTAAGGAGAAAAGACAACTTTTTTGCTATGGTTGACGTCATTACTCATGCACAAGCTTGATTAAGTGACCACCTTGATTGAGCAGTATCTTTGCAACATGTTTTGAATTAATCTGAATGAAAACACGTAGCCTATATTTGCAAAGAGGAGAAACTATTTAATTTAATTTTAGGCACAATGAGATGTT
>NW_026910936.1:35000-40000 GCF_963854185.1 Sardina pilchardus
GACTGAAGGCTAGGTAGACCTCTCAGAAGGAGGTGAAGGCTGTACACACACACACACACACACACACAGACAGACACACACACACACACACAAACAAACACACACACCAGAAGCGATTGCTCATTGAGTGCAGGGGAGGCTCAGCCTTCTCTAAAATATCACGGAAAATTGCATCAAATAATGCCTATTATGGGCTACATTAGCAAGCCTAATATTCCAACTAGAACATGCTAAAAACGTGTTCAACTTCATGGCTATATCGTTATATAGCTATAGTTTTGTTTTGCAATAAGGTTTTGCCGGTCATCTATCGTGATTTCGCACGCCTAATACATTGCTGTGACGACACGATCCATTACGTAAAGGCTCGGCTTCACTGGACTTCAATGGCACTACGGAGTGGGCTGGTCTCAGTGCAGAAAAAGCTATCAGCAATAATATTCATTTAATAGTTGACCATTTTTATCAGAGCTACCCCTATTCCAATGAGCAGCAACCACCACTGACACACACACACACACACACACATACACACACACAAACACACCAACACATACTCATGCACTAAACACGTGGACATACCTACACAATACACAGAGTGATTACGATGATGCCTTGACAAACATACAAACACACAGTCACACACACACACGCACACTAAACTCATGGACACGCCTACACGATACACAAAGTGAAGAAGATGATGGCCTCACACAGAGGCGTCGTAAGACCTGAATGTTAGTGTAGCCCCGAACCTATTTTGCAAAGTTGACTGACAGATCTGAAACCAATATTCCAATCGTACATTGAATCCTTGAGATGAGACGGAGCTATTTATCAAACATACAAGCATTGTTTGCGTTTCCTATTTGTGATGTAATCTGGGAGAACCCATCACATGGCGCAATTTTACCAACTTATGATTCTGATACCGTCCTAGCAACAATCCAAGATTTTGGGAGGATGGTATCCAGAATTTTGCTAAGGGAACAGTGTCAGGAATGTTGCTAGAATGATATCAGAAACGGAGCAAAAATCAAGGATTTTTGAGTGCACCATGTGATGGGTTTTCGTAGATCACATAACATGTTTAGTTTAGTTTAGTTTATTAGGATCCCCATTAGCTGGGCGCAAACCCAGCTATTCTTCCTGGGGTCCAACAATAAAATCACACACAGTTAAAAGTTCTACACAAATCTGTACATTCATTTAACCCTCATGTTGTCCTCAAATCTTACCGACGTTCGTTATCCTTGGGGTCAATTTGACCCCAGCTAACAAAACTCTCAAACAATGATTGAAATGATTTTTTTTACCCAGTTTTTTTTGTGGTAGGTACTTAACTAGAGTGTAATAACCACCATCAAAAGCCCTACAAAACAATCCCACCCCCCCACACCCCTTTATGAACCCTGGAACCCTGGCTGGCAATATGGCAAATCCAGTGTCAACAGCCCAAAGGCTGAGTTTTTGGACTTTTTCAGACCTGCCAAAATAACTTATATGTAATATGTACTTGTTTATGTAATAATGATAATAAGTACATGTTCTCATACTATTACAATAATAATATTCATATTGTGTCAAATATTCATTTACCTCATGTTTCATAAAAATGGGGTCAAATTGACCCCAAGAACACCAACGTAACTATTTTTTTTACAGGACATTGGAAACATATTTTTGTGCAAATTTCATGTTTACTCTGTTGTACCCTTCAAATGAGGAAAAGTCATGAAACTTGAAGCAAAACAAAAAAAGTGAACCATATATTTTATGATGTTAAACATGGCTTGGGGTCAAATTGACCCCAAGGACAACATGAGGGTTAAGCACCATACATTGAAAAGAAAGAAAGAAAAAAAACAAACAAAAAAACATTTAATATAAACATAAACATAAATTACTATAATAATGGTTTAAGACCTTGTGACAAACATCTCTACCTCTGCACTAACCTAGTTTATATATGATAGGCTCAGATGTTTTTTCGCCTGTTTTTTAAAAACCACTTTACTATTCAATATAGTTAATTTGGTTGGCAAATTGTTCCATGCTTTAATTGATCTATATTCAACAGTGCGTAGAAATGCATTCGTATTGCTCTTTGGGATGCTCAGTCTCCCTGCTGTTGCATGCCTTGTGTTATATGTATGAATATCACAACTTTTACAGAGGAGATTATAGCGATTTAATGGCATTTTGTTGTGTAAAACTGCCCAAGTTGATGTTAGTAAAGAGACGTGAAGCCTTTCCTCCACTCTCAACCACTGTAAAATGGAATGCATGTAAGTGATATTTGTTGTGTAGGAACATTTAAGAACAAGACGTGCTGCCTTGTTTTGGACTCGCTGAAGTTTAGCAAGGTGATCTTTGTTGGCATTTGACCACACAATAGTACAGTACTCCATCTGTGCTAAAACCAAAGAGCATACAATCCTTTTCCTTAGTTCTTGAGTGAGAAACTGGCCACCATGCCTGAGTAGTGCCAAGCCACTACTCATTTTCTTAACCATGTGGTCAATCTGTTTAGACCAGGACAGTCTGCAATCTATGATGACTCCAAGTAGCTTTACTTCCTTTACCTGTTCAATTTGTTCTTTGTTAATACACAGATTAAGTGCTGGGTCATGACTCAATGAGTGACTAGAGCCAAAAACAATACTTTTGGTTTTAGATATATTGAGAACGTATGTAATATTACTGTAAGCAAAATGATAAGGAAATCAATGATTATAAGGAAGTCGTCCTCCATAAGCTAAGCCTTTAATGAACCATATGATGCATATGGCTATTGAAAACGCCACTCTGCTTGGTGGCTAGGTTATGAAGTTCATTTTAATAGCAAACAGATATGTCAAGATAGCAGCAGGTTGTTGCGTCCTTTAATTGTCAAAGTATTATTGTCCATAATATTCAATCAATGCGCTGCAATTGAGGCTAGAGTCAGTGGATTAATATCAAAAGTGAGCAGCAAGGGCATGCACAAATTGGAATTATGAGAAGAACCATTTAGACTCTATGGACTAAGCCCTGAATGTTTTCACCTGCTAGCGACACCCTTGACTTCACACACACACACCCACACACACCCACCCACACACACACACACACACACCACAGTCCAACAGAAGATGTCTGATCTTTGAACTCATATTTAACCAAGGCTTGCGTAAAGTCGATCTATTTTGACAGCAGATTCTTTTTCCTCCAAAACGACCCACAATGCCATGCTGCCAAATTGCAGCAGCCCAGGGTCAGGGCTTGGCCTCCTCTACTAGAGTGGGCTGGCGGTGCAGCATGAAAGACACACACTCCACACACTTCTCTCTCTCTCTCTCTCTCTCTCTCTCTCTCTCTCTCTCTCTCTCTCTCTCTCTCTCTCTCTCTCTCTCTCTCTCTCTCTCTCTCTCTCTCTCTCTCTCTCTCTCTCTCTCTCTCTCTCTCTCTCTCTCTCTCTCTCTCTCTCTCTCTCTCTCTCTCTCTCTCTCTCTCTCTCTCTCTCTCTCTCTCTCTCTCTCTCTCTCTCTCTCTCTCTCTCTCTGATAAAGAGAAGCCTGGGGCCCTGGCATCTCTGCTTGCTGACTGCCAAAAATCTCAAATCTGAGGCTCTCTCCAGAAATGAGACACTCAACGCCCTGCATCCGACCTGTTCTACTACTGTCTTACACACACACACACACACACACACACACACACACACACACACACACACACACACATACTGTACACACAAACACACACACGTCCTGCCTCCAACCCATTCCTGAACTCATGTCTCTCTCTTTTACACACACACACACACACACACACTCTGTTGCCCTTCCCCTCTCTCCCTGACACGCCCCCAAATTCAGAAGCTAAAAAAATGCTAATGTGTGTGTTTAGCACGGCTCTGCGGGGTCGCCGGGGTCAACTAGCTCCTGAGGACGCGGGTTTGATGTTCCCGTTGTGATTGAGCGCCTCTCATTCGATATTTACTCTCTAAGACCTCTGCATTACTTTTCCCGTAACTCTCTCTAAACACACACACACACACACACACACACACAGCCAACAATATGAAACCTTTCTCCGTCTCTCTCACTGTAAACCTCAAAGACCAACAGTGCCCCCCTCCAAAAAAAGTCTACAAATAAACAAATAAATAAGGAAGTGAAGAGGAGGAGGAAGAGGAGGAGGAGGAGAGCGAGAGATGAAATCCCCTGTCTTGATGCCCTCTGTCTCCCAGCTCCATCCACGACCTCTGGGAAGGCCAATCCCGGGGCCTCGTTCGCTCTCATTACGGCACACACACTCACTCACATACACACGCACACACACACACACACACACACACGCACACACACACACACACACACGCACACACACACAGACACACACACACACACACACACACACACACACACACACACACACACACACACAGGGCTGGCGTTGTCTCGCTCATTACTACTAACCTTGAGTGCGAGCTGGAAGCCCTAATCTGATCTCTGGCCACAGGAGAGAAGTACAACGCCTGCAGTGAATCAGTAATGAACAGCAACGCTGCCTGCTTCTGCTCCGTGCCCTGCCCACCACACACACACACACACACACACACACACACACACACACACACAGGGGGTGGAGCAGGGGGGGGTTATTCCTGTATCCATCTAGTATTAAGGCCCCCCACAACCTCCACACACACACACACACACACACACACACAGACAGGTCAAGTTAACGGAGATCAACCATATCGCCGATCATTAGTTTTGCGAAATTAGAAAAATCAATAAGCACATCGGGCATCTGCGCTAGCGGAACTTTAATAAAGGCATTAAGAGACGTGATTGGGGTTCAGCGAGGTTACGCTTCTAGATCAGGAATGCCGGAATGCCGGAGCGCTGGACGGAGGCCCTGTGGGCTGATGAGAGAAACACGGAGTGATGAGAGATGATCATTAATCCAACGTGAAAAAGTTTGAGCTTGGCGTGCTACACACACACACACAC
>NW_026910936.1:45000-72500 GCF_963854185.1 Sardina pilchardus
ATTGAGAGAGAGAGAGAGAGAGAGAGAGAGAAAATATTTGATGTAAATGTCCGACCAGACTGGATATCTGAAACAGATTGCACAACTAAAACATATTGAGATCTGTTTGAGCATCAGCCAAAAACAAACAGCATCAGTAATCACCATGCCAACATGTTGTCTCATCCGCAGCGTCTGTAGCCATGCCAAGCCAGATATGCATGAACAACCCTGTGCAGGTTTAAAATGTCACACTTGATGCTGGCCAGTAGGTGATTTTGCTGCACAGTGTGAGCCTTGCAGGCCTCCGTAACCCTTTAAGTGATCCCTGTTAGCGAAATCCCTCCTAGCCGCTGTCAATCATCTCAGGCTCTCTCTGCCTTACATCAACACCACCACCAGCACTCTTTCCGCCGTGCAACCTTGCGCATGTATGTCACATTTTTACAAATCTCTTTAATGGGAAACTGTGACTTTTACACAAGAAACTGGAGCTGTGGAACAAATTATGATCCACTCGGAGGGGAAATTTCCAGCTCGGTCCACATAACGGCATGGCTGTGGGCACTCTCTTAAAGCAACAATATAAAAGCAAAGCCAAACACTCGGCTCTCCGCTTCCTCGAGTGTTCTGTCGAAAGCAGCCTGGTCTCCGGGGGCGACGAGACGCGGCACAGCGCGACTCGACTCCACTCGCCAGCCCTCATTTGGCCGGAAACACTCTGGGCTCCGCGGTTGTTTTGATGTGCGAAGCCACTGTGGTTTATGAGAGTGATTTATCACCGTTAAAAAACAGGCAGCGCAGAGAGCACCCCCCCCCCCCTCCCTCGTGCAAGCCCCAATCGGCCCCCCCGTGTAAGAATTATGTATCAGGAATTAAAAATGCAGCCAGGGCCTGCTCCCCAGGGGGCCGGCATCGAGTCGTTTGTGGCGCTACTGAGCGCGTGCGGAGATGCCGAGGTGCAATAAAACACAGCCTCTAGTAGCACTTTAAGATGACACCTCTGTGCTCCCTCTCTCTTTTCTCTCCTCGCTCTCTCTTTCTCTATTGCTCTCTCCCTCTCTCCTCCTTCTCTTTCTCTTTCTTTTTTTCTCTCCCTCTCTCTCTCTGCTGTCACACTGAAATGTAATATAAACACAGGCATGTTCACATAAGCCCATAAACGCTCTTATAATTCAGCCCCTCGGGGCCTCTGCTGGTAGATTAAGGCATGCTTGCGACGTGTGTTATTGTGCAAAAATAATATTTCACCAGCGAGTTGGCGGATGGTGTTCGCACAGTTAATGGCACCGTCGAGGAATTATTGGCCAAAAAAGGGAAGACACAACAGATTCTGCACAATTACTCTCAAGGTGGAGATATTCAAACAATGGCTCTTGGGGTTAATTGATTGTGGAGTGCTTTTATTCCCTATTTCAGAGGGCGCCTACACCTTCTCTCTATTGTTTTAGTTATTGAGCACCAAATATTATTAACAGCAAGGGACAAAGTTTTCAAATATTCTGTGTGTGTGTGTGTGTGTGTTTGTGTGTGTGTGTGTGTAAATAGTCTCTGTGTTCAATGACTGTGTGTGTCTGTGTGTGTATGTGTCTGTGTGTGTGTTTCTGTCTAAATGACACTGTATTGTATTTGGTTTAATTGTGTGTGTGTGTGTGTGTGTGTGTGTGTGTGTGTCCTTGACATCTTGGATCGGGCCATAATTTTCTCTTCATTAGCCGTGTGTGGCGTCCTCAGCTGGAGAAGACTGCGTGGTGACACTGAGATATGACAAACCCCTCCAGCTCACGCGCGACAAATGAGCAGCTCCTCGTGACGAGCACGAAAGGAGCCAACAGAAAGGAGAGCCGCACAAGTCAGAATACATGTCAACCAGGAGGATCCGGGAGCTGGTTGCCAGACTTCTGATCAAAGCCCCTTTTGAAGTTACTGTAAGAACTGCATGTGTGCCAACCATTAGTGTGTGTGTGTGTGTGTGTATGTGCGTGTGTGTGCATGAGTGGGAGTGTGCTTGTGTGTGTGTCTGTGACTGTCTGTTTATGTTAGTGTGAAAGTGTCTATATATGTGTTTTTATTATTATTTATATTATTTATTTAATTTTGTATTTATTTATTTATGTATGCATTATTGCCTTAGAAAATGAGTATACAGTATAGCCTATAGGGACAGAGTAAATAGCTCACAATACTTTTTAAATGCTCTTTACTTAAACAAAATCTGTAGATATGTCTGTGCTCATTATAGGCAGACAATGGTGTGGAACAGTGCACCATTATGCCATATGAATGTATTTATTTCCATACAGTTCCAACCGAGACATGCTGTAGTTTAGACTTCCTTCTTTTAGGCTGGGTAAACCCTGTCTGAGCGATTTGGATTTCACCAGCAGCTCAGGCTGGAAACCTGCACATCTTTCTCTCCTGCTTCCTGTCTACATCTCCTGGGCCCAATCACAAATTGGCTTATCCAAAAGATGCAGCCGGATCATTGGTCTGATTGAATGACTATCCAAAAGCATACAGAGTCATTTGAACTATGCCCATTACCCATTGATCACACCTCTTGTTTAGTAGCAATAAAGCACAGACTCCCCAGACTAAGCTTCAGTCTATCTCTCTTTGCTACACCTCTTGGAAATGGTGTAATAAAGACTATAGTGCCGAATCCAGCCTCTGTGTGCCCCCTATGAGGGAAGTGCTCGAGCAGTGCTTGAGTTGATCCGCCTCTGGGGGGGGGGGGGGCTGGACGGGGGAGGGGGAGGGGGAGGGGAGGGTTAGGCACAGAGGGTACTCTTGAGTCAAGTGACTCTGATGGGACTACACTCTGGCATAGGAGTGCAGGGAGGAGAGGGTAAGGGAGAGAGGGTGGGGTAAGAAAAAGAGAGGGAGTGCACAGACGGTTCCCACATGAGCCTTATGTCCGAGTGAGATACGGGTGACTGTTGTTCACACCAGTCTATGTATACAGTCTATGGTTCACACTATACCCGAGTAGGTGCCGCGAGGGGCGGGGCAATATCAGCAATTATTGCATGGGGTGGGAGATGACGCTAAATAAATGTGTTGTTTTGCTGTGTTGCCTTGATGATACAAACTTTACATCAGATCCGAAACATCGATGAAACAACAAGTAGTTAGCTCGCTAGTTAGCAGGAGCTAGCATAGAGGAAAAAATAGCTAATGCCAGGACCACACAGAACACGACAATTTATTAGAAAATAATGACACACCTGGAAAATATATAAACAGCAGCACACAGCTGGGTCTGAGGCTCCTTCCCAACTCCAACAAAAAGCAACAACAATGCTAAAATATAGCCGCAAGCGGCGATGGCGGGCCCGAGCACCTGCGGTGCGGAGACCTGTGACATTTCGGAATCTAACAAAGCAACATGTGTGGGTTGGTGTGCCTGTGCATGAGCAACATACATGCCCACTAAATTTGGTTCATTTTTGTGAATATATGTGTCAACCACAAAAGACAACGTGCTAGGTGGCACTATAGAGTCCCTATGCCAAACCCTAGGCCAGAGCTCTGTCCCTGACTAGCTGTAGCAATAACACACATGCCCACCAAATGTGACTAATTTTCGTGAATATATGTGTCAACCACAACAGACAACACGCTAGGTGGCGCTATAGAGTCCCTAAGCCACACCCTAGGCCTGAGCTCCTTTTCTGACTAGCGATAGCAATACGAAAGAAGTCCAATAAATTTGGTTCATTTTCATGAATGTACAGGTCAACCACAACAGACAACAAACTAGGTGGCGCTTAAGTCCTTAAGCCACACCCTAGGCCAGAGCTCTATCTTTCAGTAGCGACACCAATAACACGTAAAACCACCAAATTTGCTTCATTTTCGTGAATGTACACGTCAACCACAACACAATCTGCTAGGTGGCACTATAGAGTCCCTAAGCCACACCCTAGACCAGAGCTCTGTCTCTGACTAGGGGTAGCAAAAACAATTTTTTCTGTGAAATTTCTAAAGTACGCCTTCTGCCACGAAGATAAATTGTAGGGTTTTCAAAAAATGTTCAAAAAAGAGTAAAAGGTCCGCACACTTCCTCTCACTTAATTTACTTTATTAGTTCAAGGGTTTTAAATGTTCCTCATAAAAAGTCTTTTCGAAGTCCAAATAAAAGAAAATGTTGCTGTTATTGCTACGATAGACCGTTAAATTTACATGCACAGGTTTTGTACACCATTGTCATGGCCAAATTCAAGCACTTTTTAAGGACTTTCAAGACCAGTTTTCCAGTATTGAAATTGTGTGTGAACAAAATCAAAGCCCTGTTGTTTGAGGTCACTGTAGGATAAAGAACCAGGAAATTTGATACAACCTTAGCCGAATACTGAACCAGCAACTATCATTAGGTTAACTGAATGGGGCATAGAAAATGAGTGTTTGCTGCTCTGTCATATCAAGTTTCCTTGTTCTTTTTCTTAATGACAGCACTCGATGAGATTGATTCACACCATATTTCAGGGGTGTGATTGGCAAAGGACAAAAAAGAGGAAAATATACCCAGCACCCTCAGGAGAAAGTTTTCAAAAATGACCCCTTAAATGATAACATCAGATGACTTTTATGAGAACTGTTTATAAACTGTGATACATATAAACATTATAACATATATCGAGGGCTGAGAACCAAAGGGGCAGTTGCGTAAGTGACATTTTGGTCAAAATTGAGTTATATATATCACCTGAAAGCTCTTGCTGAGCTCTTTTTAGCTGACACAATTATAGAAGTAAAATATTTATAAATATTAAATGATTGACAAAAACAAAAACCAAAGGTCTTTAACTGTGAACATAGGCAGTTAGATTTGTTTTGGCTCTATTGTAAAGTTGGTGAAATGTCACTTACGCCCCTGTGGTTCTCAGCCCTCGATATATATAGATATACATAGACTATATTGTAATAAGTCTACGACTAATTTATAGCAAAGTAGCCTAGGCCTACTCAAGACTAAACCAGATATGGCTGAAATATGTAGGGCAGCTATCATGATCATTTTGCCAACAATGATGTAGAACCATGGATTTTCCTAGTTCATGACATGCTTTGTTTTCACTTAAACCAACATAAAGTTATAATGTTGACTACATGTTTTAATATAGACCTACTTGATAACATATAGCCTACCCCCTTAGTCCTCTAGCTCTAGTCCTGTACAACATAATAGTGAATAGGCCTATTGATATATTGATGCTGTTTGAAGAGGTTGCTTGATGATATTTAAGTTCCAAAGAAAATCAAATTGCACCACTCCCTATCCTTCCAAAGTAATATGTCCATCACCTTTCCTCCTAAAAACAAATGTCTGGCCCTACTGTTATAAGCTACATCATTTGTTCAAGTGCACACACTAAATGGAGAGCTAGGATTAAAATTCAAACTGTGCCTTTAAATAGGCGACTTTTTTCATCTATCAGCACAATGCTACAGGCCATTTTCACTAAAAAAATCAGCTCAATATTATGTGCAAGACAAGTTTACCAAGCATGCCAATGTGTTAATCTCTTAGCACTGTCGTCATACGTTTTCTCATAGTGAGATGGCTATCCCGAAATATGTTTTGAATGACGTCTTGAATGACATGGGGCGCACGGAGATAAGGCTGGAAAAACGCGAAATGACAAGGTGATAACTAAACAATTCAGTTGACCTAGGGTAGACAGGCTTTGTGGCTAAAACTATGAAAACCAGTAGGCTAGTCTGTCACAGCTAACTTCAGGCACTGTAGCCTAGACTAGTTTACACGCGCAGAAATTAAAAGTCAATATTGCCATCACGAGATTGCTGTCATTATCGGAAAATCCGGACACGTCAAACTGGATGCGAACGCGTGGCAAAGCCAACAACAACTTCATAAATTACGTCTTTTAAATAAATAATTTGAGCCTACCGTTTCATGCCTAACGTCGACAGCAAATTTCTCAGTCCATCATAGGCAAGGTTATTAATGCATAGGCCTATAGCCTAATTTAACTAGGCTTAGTGATGGCAGATCAAATAATAAAAAAACGTTTTGAAGTCTACCCAGAGCATGTTTGCAAACGCATGCAAAGGGATAAACTATGTTCATACCATCTTCAATCGTTTCAAAAACTAGGATTAGGCAGTCTGCCTATGCTGTTTGCATGTATTAGTTGCAGGAATCAATCGTTTGAAAAATATGGTTGTTTCTAGCCTCGTATGGTTTCACTTGGATCACACACACATTGCACGACTGCTCATATGAATCGGTGGCACCAAACTAACGTATTTCCAGATAGGGGAAACGTTTAGATTATTTTGAATAGATAGATGGTTCACTCAATTTAAAGGCAATTAATCACCACAACTGAATAACATTAACCTGCCTTGCACTGCAGGGAAATGTTCTTACCTTGATTGAAAGCTAAGCAGACGGCCAGTTCTAGTTCTGTCATCTTCTCTCCTGCTTTCTAGATGTCCATGGAGAAACGTCCTCCTTCAGTTAGGCAGAGTAAGTTCGTTGTGGTTTCAAACTTACGTCCTCCACTAATAAAGGCATTAGCTAGCTTCCACTCACAAACGGTAGGCTACTCCCAAAATGTGACACATTTGAACTTCTCATTACGTTATACATCTGTCAAAAGTTTGGATTATGTTTCAGGAGTTAAACTGACACCTAGGCTATCAATGCTCTATTTGTAAGCTAAAATAAACTAGTAAACACCATATCGCTAACGTGCATCAATTGGAGTTAGCTAGCTAGCTTAGGCCAAGATTTAAAACCAGGTCGAATTTACTACGGCTGGCCCTAGGTGCCTGTTGTGTTTTCCGCTAGACCTTTTCAAACAAGACCAACTACAGTAGGCTATTTGACGTTCGTTATCGCACTGGGACTTGTTAATTACCGAACGTGACAAAAACCTGCCTTGCTGTAACGTTAGCTCCCAAACGGCAGGCTACTCCCAAACAGTGACACATTTGAACTTTACGTTACATTTTACAACTGTCAAAAGTTTGGATTATGTTTCAGTAGGCCCAGTTAGGCTGTCACCTAGGCTATCAAGGCTCTATTTGTAAGATGAGATAAACTAGCTAGTAAACACCATATCACTAACGTGCATCACTTGGAGTTAGCTAGATGGAGGAAACGAGCGCTTTAGCCAACTTATTGAACCGCATCAAATAGCTTGAAAAATTGCGTTTCAACAAAACTGTTACCTTACTTTCAAGAATAACTCCGTAGACAAAAAGTCAAAATGATTGCACTGTTTCCACGATATAAATCCACGAAAACACTCAGTATAGAGCTACATTGACTGAGACTTCTATGGGGTCGCCTGGATCTGCACTGACTAACAAATCACATGGTGTAGTGGGCGGGGACAGTGCTCTCGACCACAGAATAGCCGTGTTCAAGTTCAACTCCAAATGACCTTTTGCAGCAACGAGAGCTGCCGGTGGCAGCAGGGGCGGGGATGCAAACGCTGCTATGAAGTTGTACACTCTCTACTTCCCGTAGTGTAGACTTGGCTAGACTTGACCATGTGACGAATCACGAGGCACGGCCCCGCACGGACTCTTGTGGATATGGGGAGGCATCTAAACACCTGCACACACGTCAGGGATGTAAAAGCCAATTAGGGCAAAGACCTGACGTCATGAAGGCAGGGTCTAGGCTCCGCTGCTCTCCGCAGTACCTCCAGACCGGCTGCTCTTTTGCGGAGCAGCCGCCTGACCACGCCTTGCTCCCGCGATAAGTTGAGGCCATGTGATACCGACTGCCGAGTCGAAAACACGCCCATCTAGACCATCGTGGACAGATTTTTAACCACGTGCATCTTGTGCTGCGCAGTTTTTGTGCTGCGCAGCCAACTTGAACGCGCCTAATGTCAAATGAGTGAGAGACTTTTACAGACAATTGAGTTTCATTCCCTAGGGCATCAAACAAATAACCCTAAATAACTCACTTTCTGTTAATGTGTTTAAAGTCAAAATTGCAGCATAGGTTAATATGACTATTAGTATTTGTAAACTCATCTCATAATACTTTAGGTAGAACTATGTGTCAACCACAATCATTAATATGCTATTATAAGTGACAAAATCACAACCACACCAAACAACATCAAAACTTGAATGTGACTGTCACTACAACCACACTATCTAATACTCCATTAAATTTCATCCAAATTAGTCACTGCTTTCTGCCTATAACACCAACTTATTGTTTCTTTTATAAGACACCTAGGTTCAAACCTGTGTGTGTGTGTGTGTCTGTGTGTGTCTGTGTGTGTGTGTGTGTGTGTGTGTGTGTGTGTGTGTGTGTGTGTGTGTGTGTGTGTGTGTGTGTCTGTGTGTGTGTGTCTGTGTCTGTGTCTGTGTCTGTGTCTGAGTCTGAGTCTCTATGTGGAAAGCGGGAGAGGTTAGAGAGACATCCAGCTGGGAGAGAGGGGAGGGGTGGAAAGAACTGTGGGGGGAGGGAAACAGTGAGGGAGCCAGACCGTGCGCGGCTAGGCACACAGACCTATAAAAACCTAATAAACCTAAATATCTCACTTTCTGTTAACATGGTTGAAATCAAAATGGCAGCATAGGTTGATATGATTATAATTATTCATCAACTCGCTTCAAAATATTTTAGCTAAAACTGTGTCCACCACAATCATTAATGCGCTTTTAAAAAACACAAACAACACCAAATTCAAAACTTTGTATATGACTGTCACTACAAACACACTAACTAATACTCCATCAAATTTCATCCACATTAGTCACTGTTTTCTGCCTATAACACCAACTTTTTGTTTCTTTTATAAGACACCTAGATTCAAACCTTCGCCATTTCAATATACTTTTGAAATTCAAAAATCTGGTCGCAATTCCTCTCAGGCAACCCCTCAATATCATTTTAGTGCTTAAATGACATAATTTCGATAAACCGTCTAGGAGAAGTATTTCAAAAAACATGATGTGCAAAAATCAGAAAATCTCACATAATTCAAATTCTTCTAAGATTCACTATATAGTTTGAATGTAAAACTTGTTCAGAATAATACAACACACATGTCCACCAAATTTGGTTCATTTCCGTGAATGTATGTGTCAACCACAGTAGACGGCGCGCTAGGTGGCGCTATAGAGTCCCTGAGCCACACCCTAGGCCAAACCTTTGTCTCTGAGTACAGTTAACAATTCCACATCTAGATGCCAAATTACAAGAGTTTTAGTGCATGTCAAGTTGGTGAAAAAGGGCGAAAAAGTTAAGAGTAAGAGGAATAGAAGTATAATAATAATAAATATAGCCGCAAGCGGCGATGGCGGGCCCGAGCACCTGCGGTGCGGAGACCTGTGACATTTCGGAATCTAACAAAGCAACATGTGCGTGTTGGTGGGCATGTGCATGAGCAACACACATGCCCACCAAATTTGGTCAATTTTCCTGAATGTATGTGTCAACCACAACAGACAACACGCTAGGTGGCGCTATAGAGTCCCTAAGCCACACCCCAGGCCAGAGCTCTATCTCTGACTATCGATAGCAATAACGCACAAGCCCACCAAATTTGGTTCATTTTCGTGAATGTGTGTGTCAACCACAACAGACAATGCACTAGGTGGCGTTATACAGTCCCTAAGACACCCTTGACAAGAGCGCTGTCTCTGAATAGCTATAGCAATAACACATATGCTAACCAAATTTGGTTCATTTTTGTGAATGTATGTGTCAACCACAACAGACAATGCACTAGGTGGCGCTATAGAGTCCCTAAGCCACACCCGAGGCCAGAGCTCTGTCTCTGAATATCTATAGCAATAACACACATGCCCACCAAATTTGGTTAATTTGGGTGAATGTTTGGTCAACCAAAACAGACAATGCGCTAGGTGGCGCTATAGAGTCCCTAAGCCACACCCTAGGGCAGAGCTCTGTCTCTGAATAACTATAGCAATAACACACATGCCCACAAAATTTGGTTCATTTTGGTGAATGTACGTGTCAACCACAACAGACAATGCATTAGGTGGCGCTGTAGAGCCCTTAAGCCACACTCTAGGCCAGAGCTCTGTCTTTGACTACCGATAGCAATAACACACAAGCCCAGCAAATTTGGTTAATTTTCGTGAATGTTTGTGTCAACCACAACAGACAACGCACTAGGTGGCGCTATAGAGTCCCTACGCCACACCCTCTGCCAAAGCTCTGTCTCTGACTAGCCATAGCAATAACACACAAGTCCACCAAATTTGGTTCATTTTGGTGAATGTACGTGTCAACCACAAAAGATAACGTGCTGCTAGGTGGCGCTATAGAGTCCCAAAGCCACACCTTAGGCCAGAGCTCTGTCTCTGACTAGCAGAAGCAATTCCACATGTAGCTGCCAAATTACATCCAATTCATAACCTTTTTTCTGCCTATAACATCAACTTCCTGTTTCTTAATAAAACGCCATAATTCAAACCTTCGCCATTTCGATATACTTTTGAAATTCAAAAATCTGGTCGCAATTCCTCTCGGGCAACCCCTCAAGATCATTTTAGTGCTTATATGACATGATTTCGATAAACCGTCTAGGAGAAGTGTTTCAAAGTACGTGATGTGCAAAAATCATAATCATAATCATAACTCAAATTCTTTTAAGATTCACTATATAGTTCAAATGTAAAACTTGTTCAGATTCATACAACACACATGTCCACCAAATTTGGTTCATTTCCGTGAATGTATGTGTCAACCACAACAGACAGCGCGCTAGGTGGCGCTATAGAGTCCCTGAGCCACACCCTAGGCCAGAGGTCTGTCTCTCAGTAGAGGCATCAATTCCACAGGTGGCTGCAAAATTTCAAGAGTTTTAGAGCATGCCAAGTTGGTGAAAAGGGCAAAACATGTCCGGTAAGAGGAAAATACTATAATAAGAATAATAATCTGAGCAAAAACAATAGGGCCTTGCACCTACGGTGCAGCCACTTTCAGTGGCCGCACCTCGGTGCTCGGGCCCTAATAAATATAGCCGCAAGCGGCGATGGCGGGCCCGAGCACCTGCGGTGCGGAGACCTGTGACATTTCGGAATCTAACAAAGCAACATGTGTGGGTTGGTGTGCCTGTGCATGAGCAACATACATGCCCACTAAATTTGGTTCATTTTTGTGAATATATGTGTCAACCACAAAAGACAACGTGCTAGGTGGCACTATAGAGTCCCTATGCCAAACCCTAGGCCAGAGCTCTGTCCCTGACTAGCTGTAGCAATAACACACATGCCCACCAAATGTGACTAATTTTCGTGAATATATGTGTCAACCACAACAGACAACACGCTAGGTGGCGCTATAGAGTCCCTAAGCCACACCCTAGGCCTGAGCTCCTTTTCTGACTAGCGATAGCAATACGAAAGAAGTCCAATAAATTTGGTTCATTTTCATGAATGTACAGGTCAACCACAACAGACAACAAACTAGGTGGCGCTTAAGTCCTTAAGCCACACCCTAGGCCAGAGCTCTATCTTTCAGTAGCGACACCAATAACACGTAAAACCACCAAATTTGCTTCATTTTCGTGAATGTACACGTCAACCACAACACAATCTGCTAGGTGGCACTATAGAGTCCCTAAGCCACACCCTAGACCAGAGCTCTGTCTCTGACTAGGGGTAGCAAAAACAATTTTTTCTGTGAAATTTCTAAAGTACGCCTTCTGCCACGAAGATAAATTGTAGGGTTTTCAAAAAATGTTCAAAAAAGAGTAAAAGGTCCGCACACTTCCTCTCACTTAATTTACTTTATTAGTTCAAGGGTTTTAAATGTTCCTCATAAAAAGTCTTTTCGAAGTCCAAATAAAAGAAAATGTTGCTGTTATTGCTACGATAGACCGTTAAATTTACATGCACAGGTTTTGTACACCATTGTCATGGCCAAATTCAAGCACTTTTTAAGGACTTTCAAGACCAGTTTTCCAGTATTGAAATTGTGTGTGAACAAAATCAAAGCCCTGTTGTTTGAGGTCACTGTAGGATAAAGAACCAGGAAATTTGATACAACCTTAGCCGAATACTGAACCAGCAACTATCATTAGGTTAACTGAATGGGGCATAGAAAATGAGTGTTTGCTGCTCTGTCATATCAAGTTTCCTTGTTCTTTTTCTTAATGACAGCACTCGATGAGATTGATTCACACCATATTTCAGGGGTGTGATTGGCAAAGGACAAAAAAGAGGAAAATATACCCAGCACCCTCAGGAGAAAGTTTTCAAAAATGACCCCTTAAATGATAACATCAGATGACTTTTATGAGAACTGTTTATAAACTGTGATACATATAAACATTATAACATATATCGAGGGCTGAGAACCAAAGGGGCAGTTGCGTAAGTGACATTTTGGTCAAAATTGAGTTATATATATCACCTGAAAGCTCTTGCTGAGCTCTTTTTAGCTGACACAATTATAGAAGTAAAATATTTATAAATATTAAATGATTGACAAAAACAAAAACCAAAGGTCTTTAACTGTGAACATAGGCAGTTAGATTTGTTTTGGCTCTATTGTAAAGTTGGTGAAATGTCACTTACGCCCCTGTGGTTCTCAGCCCTCGATATATATAGATATACATAGACTATATTGTAATAAGTCTACGACTAATTTATAGCAAAGTAGCCTAGGCCTACTCAAGACTAAACCAGATATGGCTGAAATATGTAGGGCAGCTATCATGATCATTTTGCCAACAATGATGTAGAACCATGGATTTTCCTAGTTCATGACATGCTTTGTTTTCACTTAAACCAACATAAAGTTATAATGTTGACTACATGTTTTAATATAGACCTACTTGATAACATATAGCCTACCCCCTTAGTCCTCTAGCTCTAGTCCTGTACAACATAATAGTGAATAGGCCTATTGATATATTGATGCTGTTTGAAGAGGTTGCTTGATGATATTTAAGTTCCAAAGAAAATCAAATTGCACCACTCCCTATCCTTCCAAAGTAATATGTCCATCACCTTTCCTCCTAAAAACAAATGTCTGGCCCTACTGTTATAAGCTACATCATTTGTTCAAGTGCACACACTAAATGGAGAGCTAGGATTAAAATTCAAACTGTGCCTTTAAATAGGCGACTTTTTTCATCTATCAGCACAATGCTACAGGCCATTTTCACTAAAAAAATCAGCTCAATATTATGTGCAAGACAAGTTTACCAAGCATGCCAATGTGTTAATCTCTTAGCACTGTCGTCATACGTTTTCTCATAGTGAGATGGCTATCCCGAAATATGTTTTGAATGACGTCTTGAATGACATGGGGCGCACGGAGATAAGGCTGGAAAAACGCGAAATGACAAGGTGATAACTAAACAATTCAGTTGACCTAGGGTAGACAGGCTTTGTGGCTAAAACTATGAAAACCAGTAGGCTAGTCTGTCACAGCTAACTTCAGGCACTGTAGCCTAGACTAGTTTACACGCGCAGAAATTAAAAGTCAATATTGCCATCACGAGATTGCTGTCATTATCGGAAAATCCGGACACGTCAAACTGGATGCGAACGCGTGGCAAAGCCAACAACAACTTCATAAATTACGTCTTTTAAATAAATAATTTGAGCCTACCGTTTCATGCCTAACGTCGACAGCAAATTTCTCAGTCCATCATAGGCAAGGTTATTAATGCATAGGCCTATAGCCTAATTTAACTAGGCTTAGTGATGGCAGATCAAATAATAAAAAAACGTTTTGAAGTCTACCCAGAGCATGTTTGCAAACGCATGCAAAGGGATAAACTATGTTCATACCATCTTCAATCGTTTCAAAAACTAGGATTAGGCAGTCTGCCTATGCTGTTTGCATGTATTAGTTGCAGGAATCAATCGTTTGAAAAATATGGTTGTTTCTAGCCTCGTATGGTTTCACTTGGATCACACACACATTGCACGACTGCTCATATGAATCGGTGGCACCAAACTAACGTATTTCCAGATAGGGGAAACGTTTAGATTATTTTGAATAGATAGATGGTTCACTCAATTTAAAGGCAATTAATCACCACAACTGAATAACATTAACCTGCCTTGCACTGCAGGGAAATGTTCTTACCTTGATTGAAAGCTAAGCAGACGGCCAGTTCTAGTTCTGTCATCTTCTCTCCTGCTTTCTAGATGTCCATGGAGAAACGTCCTCCTTCAGTTAGGCAGAGTAAGTTCGTTGTGGTTTCAAACTTACGTCCTCCACTAATAAAGGCATTAGCTAGCTTCCACTCACAAACGGTAGGCTACTCCCAAAATGTGACACATTTGAACTTCTCATTACGTTATACATCTGTCAAAAGTTTGGATTATGTTTCAGGAGTTAAACTGACACCTAGGCTATCAATGCTCTATTTGTAAGCTAAAATAAACTAGTAAACACCATATCGCTAACGTGCATCAATTGGAGTTAGCTAGCTAGCTTAGGCCAAGATTTAAAACCAGGTCGAATTTACTACGGCTGGCCCTAGGTGCCTGTTGTGTTTTCCGCTAGACCTTTTCAAACAAGACCAACTACAGTAGGCTATTTGACGTTCGTTATCGCACTGGGACTTGTTAATTACCGAACGTGACAAAAACCTGCCTTGCTGTAACGTTAGCTCCCAAACGGCAGGCTACTCCCAAACAGTGACACATTTGAACTTTACGTTACATTTTACAACTGTCAAAAGTTTGGATTATGTTTCAGTAGGCCCAGTTAGGCTGTCACCTAGGCTATCAAGGCTCTATTTGTAAGATGAGATAAACTAGCTAGTAAACACCATATCACTAACGTGCATCACTTGGAGTTAGCTAGATGGAGGAAACGAGCGCTTTAGCCAACTTATTGAACCGCATCAAATAGCTTGAAAAATTGCGTTTCAACAAAACTGTTACCTTACTTTCAAGAATAACTCCGTAGACAAAAAGTCAAAATGATTGCACTGTTTCCACGATATAAATCCACGAAAACACTCAGTATAGAGCTACATTGACTGAGACTTCTATGGGGTCGCCTGGATCTGCACTGACTAACAAATCACATGGTGTAGTGGGCGGGGACAGTGCTCTCGACCACAGAATAGCCGTGTTCAAGTTCAACTCCAAATGACCTTTTGCAGCAACGAGAGCTGCCGGTGGCAGCAGGGGCGGGGATGCAAACGCTGCTATGAAGTTGTACACTCTCTACTTCCCGTAGTGTAGACTTGGCTAGACTTGACCATGTGACGAATCACGAGGCACGGCCCCGCACGGACTCTTGTGGATATGGGGAGGCATCTAAACACCTGCACACACGTCAGGGATGTAAAAGCCAATTAGGGCAAAGACCTGACGTCATGAAGGCAGGGTCTAGGCTCCGCTGCTCTCCGCAGTACCTCCAGACCGGCTGCTCTTTTGCGGAGCAGCCGCCTGACCACGCCTTGCTCCCGCGATAAGTTGAGGCCATGTGATACCGACTGCCGAGTCGAAAACACGCCCATCTAGACCATCGTGGACAGATTTTTAACCACGTGCATCTTGTGCTGCGCAGTTTTTGTGCTGCGCAGCCAACTTGAACGCGCCTAATGTCAAATGAGTGAGAGACTTTTACAGACAATTGAGTTTCATTCCCTAGGGCATCAAACAAATAACCCTAAATAACTCACTTTCTGTTAATGTGTTTAAAGTCAAAATTGCAGCATAGGTTAATATGACTATTAGTATTTGTAAACTCATCTCATAATACTTTAGGTAGAACTATGTGTCAACCACAATCATTAATATGCTATTATAAGTGACAAAATCACAACCACACCAAACAACATCAAAACTTGAATGTGACTGTCACTACAACCACACTATCTAATACTCCATTAAATTTCATCCAAATTAGTCACTGCTTTCTGCCTATAACACCAACTTATTGTTTCTTTTATAAGACACCTAGGTTCAAACCTGTGTGTGTGTGTGTGTCTGTGTGTGTCTGTGTGTGTGTGTGTGTGTGTGTGTGTGTGTGTGTGTGTGTGTGTGTGTGTGTGTCTGTGTGTGTGTGTCTGTGTCTGTGTCTGTGTCTGTGTCTGAGTCTGAGTCTCTATGTGGAAAGCGGGAGAGGTTAGAGAGACATCCAGCTGGGAGAGAGGGGAGGGGTGGAAAGAACTGTGGGGGGAGGGAAACAGTGAGGGAGCCAGACCGTGCGCGGCTAGGCACACAGACCTATAAAAACCTAATAAACCTAAATATCTCACTTTCTGTTAACATGGTTGAAATCAAAATGGCAGCATAGGTTGATATGATTATAATTATTCATCAACTCGCTTCAAAATATTTTAGCTAAAACTGTGTCCACCACAATCATTAATGCGCTTTTAAAAAACACAAACAACACCAAATTCAAAACTTTGTATATGACTGTCACTACAAACACACTAACTAATACTCCATCAAATTTCATCCACATTAGTCACTGTTTTCTGCCTATAACACCAACTTTTTGTTTCTTTTATAAGACACCTAGATTCAAACCTTCGCCATTTCAATATACTTTTGAAATTCAAAAATCTGGTCGCAATTCCTCTCAGGCAACCCCTCAATATCATTTTAGTGCTTAAATGACATAATTTCGATAAACCGTCTAGGAGAAGTATTTCAAAAAACATGATGTGCAAAAATCAGAAAATCTCACATAATTCAAATTCTTCTAAGATTCACTATATAGTTTGAATGTAAAACTTGTTCAGAATAATACAACACACATGTCCACCAAATTTGGTTCATTTCCGTGAATGTATGTGTCAACCACAGTAGACGGCGCGCTAGGTGGCGCTATAGAGTCCCTGAGCCACACCCTAGGCCAAACCTTTGTCTCTGAGTACAGTTAACAATTCCACATCTAGATGCCAAATTACAAGAGTTTTAGTGCATGTCAAGTTGGTGAAAAAGGGCGAAAAAGTTAAGAGTAAGAGGAATAGAAGTATAATAATAATAATAAATATAGCCGCAAGCGGCGATGGCGGGCCCGAGCACCTGCGGTGCGGAGACCTGTGACATTTCGGAATCTAACGAAGCAACATGTGCGTGTCGGTGGGCATGTGCATGAGCAACACACATGCCCACCAAATTTGGTCAATTTTCCTGAATGTATGTGTCAACCACAACAGACAACATGCTAGGTGGCGCTATAGAGTCCCTAAGCCACACCCCAGGCCAGAGCTCTATCTCTAACTATCGATAGCAATAACACACAAGCCCAACAAATTTGGTTCATTTTCGTGAATGTGTGTGTCAACCACAACAGACAATGCGCTATGTGGCGCTATAGAGTCCCTAAGCTCTGTCTCTGACAAGCGATAGCAATAACACACGAGCCACCAAATTTGGTTCATTTTCATTGTGTGTGTCAACCAAAACAGAAAATGCCCTAGGTGGCGCTACAGAGTCCCTAAGCCACACCCTAGGCCTGAGCTCTGTCTCTGACCTGCGGTAGCGATAACACAGAAGCCCACCAAATTTGATCCATTTTCATGAATGTATGTGTCAACCACAACAGACAATGTGCTAGGTGGCGCTATAGAGTCCCTAAGCCACACCCGAGGCTAGAGCTCTTTCCCTGACTAGCAGTAGCAATAATACACATGCCCACCAAAATTTGGTTAATTTTCAATAATATATTTATACTTATAAGTCAACCACAACAGACAACGCACTAGGTGGCGCTATAGAGTCCCTAAGCCACACCCTAGGCCAGAGCTCTGTCTTTGACTACAGATAACAATAACACACAAGCCCACCAAATTTGGTTCATTTTCGTGAATGTATGTGTCAACAACAACAGACAACGCACTAGGTGGCGCTATAGAGTCCCTACGCCACACCCTAGGCCAAAGCTCTGTCTCTGACTAGCCATAGCAACAACACACAAGTCCACCAAATTTGGTTCATTTTCGTGAATGTTTGTGACAACCACAACAGATAACGTGCTGCTAGGTGGCGCTATAGAGTCCCAAAGCCACACCTTAGGCCAGAGCTCTGTCTCTGACTAGCAGAAGCAATTCCAAATGTAGCTGCCAAATTACATCCAATTCACAACCTTTTTTCTGCCAATAACACCAACTTCCTGTTTCTTAATAAAACGCCATAATTCAAACCTTCGCCATCTCAATATACTTCAAAAATTCAAAAATCTGGTCGCAATTCCTTTCGGGCAACCCCTCAAAATCATTTTAGTGCTTATATGACATGATTTAGATAAACCGTCTAGGAGAAGTATTTCAAAATACGTGACGTGCAAAAATCATAATCATAATCATAACTCAAATTCTTCTAAGATTCACTGTGTAGTGTCAATGTAAAAGTTGTTCAGATGAATACAATGCATATGCCCACCAAATTTGGTTCATTTTCGTGCATGTATGTGTCAAACACAACAGAAACCGCGCTAGGTGGCGCTATAGAGTCCCTGAGCCACACCCGTGGCCAGAGCTCTGTCATTGAGTAGAAGCATCAATTCCACAGGTAGCTGCCAAATTTCAAGAGTTTTAGAGCATGCCAAGTTGGTGAAAAAGGGCAAAACATGTCCGGTAAGAGGAAAATACTATAATAAGAATAATAATAAATATAGCCGCAAGCGGCGATGGCGGGCCCGAGCACCTGCGGTGCGGAGACATGTGACATTCCGGAATCTAACAAAGCAACATGTGCGTGTTGGTGGGCATGTGCATGAGCAACACACATGCCCACCAAATTTGGTCAATTTTCCTGAATGTATGTGTCAACCACAAAAGACAACACGCTAGGTGGCGCTATAGAGTTCCTAAGCCACACCCTAGGCCAGAGCTCTATCTCTGACTATCGATAGCAATAACGCACAAGCCCACCAAATTTGGTTCATTTTCGTGAATGTGTGTGTCAACCACAACAGACAATGCGCTAGGTGGTGTTATACAGTCCCGAAGACACCCTTGGCCAGAGTGCTGTCTCTGAATAGCTATAGCAATAACACATGCCAACCAAATTTGGTTCATTTTTGTGAATGTATGTGTCAACCACAACAGACAATGCACTAGGTGGCGCTATAGAGTCCCTAAGCCACACCCGAGGCCAGAGCTCTGTCTCTGAATAACTATAGCAATAACACACATGCCCACCAAATTTGGTTAATTTGGGTGAACGTACACAGACAATGCGCTAGGTGGCGCTATAGAGTCCCTAAGCCACACCCTAGGGCAGAGCTCTATCTCTGACTATCGATAGCAATAACGCACAAGCCCACCAAATTTGGTTCATTTTTGGAATGTGTGTGTCAACCACAACAAACAATGCGCTAGGTGGCGTTATACAGTCCCGAAGACACCCTTGGCCAGAGTGCTGTCTCTGAATAGCTATAGCAATAACACATATGCCAACCAAATTTGGTTCATTTTTGTGAATGTATGTGTCAACCACAACAGACAATGCACTAGGTGGCGCTATAGAGTCCTTAAGCCACACCCGAGGCCAGAGCTCTGTCTCTGAATAACTATAGCAATAACACACATGCCCATAAAATTTGGTTCATTTTGGTGAATGTACGTGTCAACCACAACAGACAATGCATTAGGTGGCGCTCTAGAGTCCCTAAGCCACACTCTAGGCCAGAGCTCTGTCTCTGACTACCGATAGCAATAACACACAAGCCCACCAAATTTGGTTAATTTTGGTGAATGTTTGTGTCAACCACAACAGACAACGCACTAGGTGGCGCTATAGAGTCCCTACGCCACACCCTCTGCCAAAGCTCTGTCTCTGACTAGCCATAGCAATAACACACAAGTCCACCAAATTTGGTTCATTTTGGTGAATGTACGTGTCAACCACAAAATATAATGTGCTGCTAGGTGGCGCTATAGAGTCCCAAAGCCACACCTTAGGCCAGAGCTCTGTCTCTGACTAGCTGAAGCAATTCCACATGTAGCTGCCAAATTACATCCAATTCATAATCTTTTTTCTGCCTATAACACCAACTTCCTGTTTCTCAATAAAACACCATAATTCAAACCTTCGCCATTTCGATATACTTTTGAAATTCAAAAATCTGGTCGCAATTCCTCTCGGGCAACCCCTCAAGATCATTTTAGTGCTTATATGACATGATTTCGATAAACCGTCTAGGAGAAGTGTTTCAAAATACATGATGTGCAAAATTCATAATCATAACCATAACTCAAATTCTTCGAATATTTGCTATAGAGTGTAAATGTAAAAATTGTTTAGATTAATACAACACACATGCCCACCAAATCTGGGCCATTTTCGTGAATGCATGTGTCAACCACAACAGACAGCGTGATAGGTGGCGCTATAGAGTCCCTGAGCCACGCCCTAGGCCAAAGCTCTGTCTCTGAGTTTCGATTGCAATTCTACAAATGGCTGCCAAATTACAAGAGTTTTAGAGCATGCCAAGTTGGTGAAAAAAAAAAAACAGGTAAGACGGAAAAAGAATAATAATAATAAATATAGCCGCAAGCGGCGATGGCGGGCCCGAGCACCTGCGGTGCGGAGACCTGTGACATTTCGGAATCTAACAAAGCAACATGTGTGGGTTGGTGTGCCTGTGCATGAGCAACATACATGCCCACTAAATTTGGTTCATTTTTGTGAATACATGTGTCAACCACAAAAGACAACATGCTAGGTGGCACTATAGAGTACCTAAGCGACACCCTAGGCCAGAGCTCTGTCCCTGACTAGCGGTAGCAATAACACACAAGCCTACCTAATTGTGTCAATGTATGTGTCAGAGCTCTATCTTTCAGTAGCGGCAGCAACAACACACAAAACCACCAAATTTGCTTCATTTTCGTGAATGTACACGTCACCACAACACAATCTGCTAGGTGGCACGCACTATAGAGTCCCTAAGCCACACCCTAGACCAGAGCTCTGTCTCTGACTAGGGGTAGCAAAAACAATTTTGTCTGTGAAATTTCTAAAGTACGCCTTCTGCCACGAAGATAAGTTGTAGGGTTTTAAATGTTCAAAAAAAGAGTAAAAGGTCCGCACACTTCCTCTCACTTAATTTACTTTATTAGTTCAAGGGTTTTAAATGTTCCTCATAAAAAGTCTATCCGAAGTCCAAATAAAAGAAAATGTTGCTGTTATTGCTACGATAGACCGTTAAATTTACATGCACAGGGTTTGTACACCATTATCATGGCCAAATTCAAGCACTTTTTAAGGACTTTCAAGACCAGTTTTCCAGTATTGAAATTGTGAGTGAACAAATTCAAAGCCCTGTTGTTTGAGGTCACTGTAGGATAAAGAACCAGGAAATTTGATACAACCTTAGCCGAATACTGAACCAGCAACTATCATTAGGTTAACTGAATGGGGCATAGAAAATTAGTGTTTGCTGCTGTCATATCAAGTTTCCTTGTTCTTTTTCTTACTGACAGCACTCGATGATGTTGAACAGCATGGATTGATTCACACTAGGGATGTAACGGTATGAAAATTTAACCCCACGGTTATAGTGACCAAAATTATCACGGTTTTCGGTATTATCCCGGTATTTTAAAAATTGTGTGTACAATATGTTAAGAAAGCGCTGATGGGTGTAGACAAGCTGAAATATTTAGTTTAAAAAAGTGTTTCTTACATTAAAAATATAGGCAAACCCTTATTGCCTTCAGCAGGATACTGATCATTCACAGCAGTGGCAATCCTAGTCTCTGCTCAACCCTCAACACACACAGAAAATGGCTTGTCTGGTTTCTAGTGCATATTTTGAATTCATCAACTATATATATTTTGCTAATAGTTTAGAATATGTTAGGATCTGCATAATTACGTATAGCTAAAAATATTCAGTAATTTGAATACTTCATATTGATTTTTAAACTATTACACTTGTCTTTAATGACATTACAGGGGTGTTGTGTAGGTCTAATTGAGAGCCTGTCACTTTAAGAGATACGTGAAGTAGCCTAATTATATTAACCTTCATTCTTGAGGAAAGTAGTCACACATAGTTCAAGGATATCCGTTTTCATTGAATAAAGTGAATGTTCAAAAAATTAACAAGTCAAAGAAAATATTGCTGGGATCATAGAAAAGATAAGTGTCTTGCAATGTTAACTTCTACGATTTTGGTGAGCACTAGGCTACTGTACATTAGCCTAATGATAGACATGACGCGTGAGCTAACGGGATAGTTACCTTGATGGAAAAGATTGCCAATAGGCTGTGTAGCTTTTTTCGGAAATTGAATTAAACACTACAGTAGACCTAAATGAACTAAATTCCATAGCCCACTGTAGGTAGGTTACCGTGGCATTGTGCTCACTTTTTCCTTGGTTGGAAATGTTGGCTGCTTATAGCTTATGATTTGGAGTTTGGTATATCTCTGTTATATCCAACGAGTGACACCCAGCGCTCAACATAAAACTTTACGGCATTCTCCTGATAACGTTAATGGAATAGCCTAGATTTAATGTGAACGTGTAGGCCTACATAAAAAGACGCAGAGTGGCTACATGATACAGCGCACGTTTTGGGGTGAAAATGTTGCGCCCTTTAAAAGCAGGTGTAGCCTTATCCGAATCATGGTTAAATCCATCAATTAGAAAACAGAATTAGTAAGGTAAAGTTTTGTTTCATAGTAGCCTTCCAGCTTGTGTCAAAAGCAGGATCGGATGAAGCTGGGAGGAATTAAACACGCGGTTACCACACCGTAGTATCAACCGTGATAATAATGATATTCGAAATGAACGCGGTAATTGTTATCATCAACATTTTTATCATGGTTTACCGTCACACCGGTAATCGTTACATCCCTAATTCACACCATATTTCAGGGGTGTGATTGGCAAAGGACAAAAAAGAGGAAAATATACCCAGCACCCTCAGGAGAAAGTTTTCAAAAATGACCCCTTAAATGATAACATCAGATGACTTTTATGAGAACTGTTGATAAACTGTGATACATATAAACATTATAACATATATCGAGGGCTGAGAACCAAAGGGGCAGTTGCGTAAGTGACATTTTGGTCAAAATTGAGTTATATATATCACCTGAAAGCTCTTGAGCTCTTTTAAGCTGACACAATTATAGAAGTAAAATATTTATAAATATAAAATGATTGACAAAACCAAAAACCAAAGGTCTTTAACTGTGAACATAAGCAGTTAGATTTGTTTTGGCTCTCTTGTAAAGTTGGTGAAATGTCACTTACGCCCCTGTGGTTCTCAGCCCTCGATATATATAGATATACATAGACTATATTGTAATAAGTCTACGACTAATTTATAGCAAAGTAGCCTAGGCCTGCTCAAGACTAAACCAGATATGGATGAAATATGTAGGCTATCATGATCATTTTGCCAACAATGATGTAGTACCATGGATTTTCCTAGTTCATGACATGCTTTGTTTTCACTTAAACCAACATAAAGTTATAATGTTGACTACATGTTTTAATATAGGCCTACTTGATAACATATAGCCTGCCCCCTTAGTCCTCTAGCTCTAGTCCTGTACAATATAATATAATAGTGAATAGGCTTATTGATATATTGATGCTGTTTGAAGAGGTTGCTTGATGATATTTAAGTTCCAAAGAAAATCAAATTGCACCACTCCCTCTCCTTCCAAAGTAACATGTCCTACACCTTTCCTCTTAAAAACAGATGTCTGGCCCTACTGTTATAAGCTACATCACTTGTTCAAGTGCACACACTAAATGGAGAGCTAGGATTAAAATTCAAACTGTGCCTTTAAATAGGCGACTTTTTTCATCTATCAGCACAATGCTACAGGCCATTTTCACTAAAAAAATCAGCTCAATATTATGTGCAAGACAAGTTTACCAAGCATGCCAATGTGTTAATCTCTTAGCACTGTCGTCATACGTTTTCTCATAGTGAGATGGCTATCCCGAAATATGTTTTGAATGACGTTTTGAATGACATGGGGCGCACGGAGATAAGGCTGGAAAAACGCGACATGACAAGGTGATAACTAAACAATTTAGTTGACCTAGGGTAGACAGGCTTTGTGGCTAAAACTATGAAAACCAGTAGGCTAGTCTGTCACAGCTAACTTCAGGCACTGTAGCCTAGACTAGTTTACACGCGCAGAAATTAAAAGTCAATATTGCCATCACGAGATTGCTGTCATTATCGGAAAATCCAGACACGTCAAACTGGATGCGAACGCGTGGCAAAGCCAACAACAACTTCATAAATGATGTCTTTTAAATAAATAATTTGAGCCTACGTTTCATGCCTAACGTCGACAGCAGATTTCTCAGCCCATCATAGGCAAGGTTATTAATGCATAGGCCTATAGCCTAATTAAACTAGGCTTAGTGATGGCAGATCAAATAATAAAAAAACGTTTTGAAGTCTACCCAGAGCATGTTTGCAAACGCATGCAAAGGGATAAACTATGTTCATACCATCTTCAATCGTTTCAAAAACTAGGATTAGGCAGTCTGCCTATGCTGTTTCAATGTATAGTTGCAGGAATCAATCGTTTGAAAAATATCGTTGTTTCTAGCCTCGTATGGTTTCACTTGGATCACACACACATTGCACGACTGCTCATATGAATCGGTGGCACCAAACTAACGTATTTCCAGACAGTGGAAACGTTTAGATTATTTTGAATAGATAGATGGTTCACTCCATTTAAAGGCAATTAATCACCACAACTGATTAACATTAACCTGCCTTGCACTGGAGGGAAATGTTCTTACCTTGATTGAAAGCTAACCAGTGAAGCAGACGGCCAGTTCTAGTTCTGTCATCTTCTCTCCTGCTTTCTAGATGTCCATGGAGAAACGTCCTCCTTCAGTTAGGCAGAGTAAGTTCGTTGTGGTTTCAAACTTACGTCCTCCACTAATAGCTAGCATTAGCTAGCTTCCACTCACAAACGGTAGGCTACTCCCAAAATGTGACACATTTGAACTTCTCGTTACGTTTTACAACTGTCAAAGGTTTGGATTATGTTTCAGGAGTTAAACTGACACCTAGGCTATCAATGCTCTATTTGTAAGCTAAAATAAACTAGTAAGCACCATATCGCTAACGTGCATCACTTGGAGTTAGCTAGCTAGCTAGCTAGCTTAGGCCAAGATTTAAAACCAGGTCGAATTTACTACGGCTGGCCCTAGGTGCCTGTTGTGTTTTCCGCTAGACCTTTTCAAACAAGACCAACTACAGTAGCAGCTAGGCTATTTGACGTTCGTTATCGCACTGGGACTTGTTAATTACCGAACGTGACAAAAACCTGCCTTGCTATAACGTTAGCTCCCAAAAGGCAGGCTACTCCCAAACGGCAGGCTACTCCCAAACAGTGACACATTTGAACTTCACGTTACATTTTACAACTGTCAAAAGTTTGGATTGTGTTTCGGTAGGCCTAGTTAGGCTGTCACCTAGGCTATCAAGGCTCTATTTGTAAGCTAAGATAAACTAGCTAGTAAACACCATATCACTAACGTCCATCACTTGGAGTTAGCTAGATGGAGGAAACGAGCGCTTTAGCCAACTTATTGAACCGCATCAAATAGCTTGCAAAGTTGCGTTTCAACAAAACTGTTACCTTACTTTCAAGAATAACTCCGTAGACAAAAAGTCAAAATGATTGCACTGTTTCCACAATATAAATCCACGAAAACACTCAGTGTAGAGCTATGCTATGAGTCTTCTATGGGGTCGCCTGGATCTGCACTGACTAACAAATCACATGATGTAGTGGGCGGGACAGTGCTCTCGACCACAGAATGTCAAATGAGTGAGAGACTTTTACAGACAATTGAGTTTCATTCCCTAGGGCATCAAACAAATAACCCTAAATAACTCACTTTCTGTTAATGTGTTTAAAGTCAAAATTGCAGCATAGGTTAATATGACTATTAGTATTTGTAAACTCATCTCATAATACTTTAGGTAAAACTATGTGTCAATCATTAATATGCTATTATAAGTGACAAAATACCAACCACACCAAACAACATCAAAACTTGAATGTGACTGTCACTACAACCACACTATCTAATACTCCATTCAATTTCATCCAAATTAGTCACTGCTTTCTGCCTATAACACCAACTTATTGTTCCTTTTATAAGACACCTAGGTTCAAACCTGTGTGTGTGTGTGTGTGTCTGTGTGTGTGTGTGTGTGTCTGTCTGTGTCTGAGTCTCTATGTGGAAAGCGGGGGAGGTTAGAAAGACATCCAGCTGGGAGAGAGGGGAGGGGTGGGAAGAACTGTGGGGGGAGAGTGGGTGAGCCACAGTGAGGGAGCCAGACCGTGCGCCGCTAGGCACACAGACCTATAAAAACCTAATAAACCTAAATATCTCACTTTCTGTTAACATGGTTAAAATCAAAATTGCAGCATAGGTTGATATAATTATAATTATTCATCAACTCGCTTCAAAATATTTTAGCTAAAACTGTGTCCACCACAATCATTAATGCGCTTTTAAAAAACACAAACAACACCAAATTCAAAACTTTGTATATGACTGTCACTACAAACACACTAACTAATACTCCATCAAATTTCATCCAAATTAGTCACTGTTTTCTGCCTATAACACCAACTTTTTGTTTCTTTTATAAGACACCTAGATTCAAACCTTCGCCATTTCAATATACTTTTGAAATTCAAAAATCTGGTCGCAATTCCTCTCGGGCAACCCCTCAAGATCATTTTAGTGCTTAAATGACATAATTTCGATAAACCGTCTAGGAGAAGTATTTCAAAATACATGATGTGCAAAAATCAGAAAATCTCACATAATTCATATTCTTCTAAGATTCACTATATAGTTTGAATGTAAAACTTGTTCAGAATAATACAACACACATGTCCACCAAATTTGGTTCATTTCCGTGAATGTATGTGTCAACCACAGTAGACGGCGCGCTAGGTGGCGCTGTAGAGTCCCTGAGCCACACCCTAGGCCACAGCTCTGTGTCTGAGTATCAAATGCAATTCTACATATGCCAGCTAAATTGCAAGAGTTTTAGAGCATGCCAAGTTGGTGAAAAATGTTACTGGTAAGATAATTATACTATAATAATAATAATAAGAATAATCTGAGCAAAAACAATAGGGCCTTGCACCTACGGTGCAGCCACTTTCAGTGGCCGCACCTCGGTGCTCGGACCCTAATAATCTGAGCAGAAACAATAGGGCCTTGCACCTACGGTGCAGCCACTTTCAGTGGCCGCACCTCGGTGCTCGGGCCCTAATAATAATCTGAGCAAAAACAATAGGGCCTTGCACCTACGGTGCAGCCACTTTCAGTGGCCGCACCTCGGTGCTCGGGCCCTAATAATAATAATCTGAGCAAAAACAATAGGGCCTTGCACCTACGGTGCAGCCACTTTCAGTGGCCGCACCTCGGTGCTCGGGCCCTAATAATAATAATCTGAGCAAAAACAATAGGGCCTTGCACCTACGGTGCAGCCACTTTCAGTGGCCGCACCTCGGTGCTCGGGCCCTAATAACAGCGATGCTGACTATTAGCTGTTAATCGTTAACCAATGTAATAACTACAGTA
>NW_026910936.1:85000-112500 GCF_963854185.1 Sardina pilchardus
TTGTTATTTATTCCTTATTTATTCATGTAAAATGTAAGTCCTTGTTACAAACACAGTAGACAGTAAAAGGCCAACCAGTGCTGGCTAACACTGTTTGAGTGCTTTTGGAGCTACTATCTACTGCGTGTGTGTATGCATGTGTGTGTGTGTGTGTGTGTGTGTGTGTGTGTGTGTGTGTGTGTGTGTCTGCGAGCGTGTGCGTGTGTGCGTGTGTGCGTGTATGTGTATGTGTGTGTGTGTGTGTGTGTGTGTGTGTGTGTGTGTGTGTGTGTGTCTGTCTGTCTGTGGCTGTGTGAAAGAGAGATGTGCAGTCCTCGAAAAAAGGCTAGAAATAGAAGCGTACCCAGGAATGTGCTTATGTTCCCAAACAGAGCGCTACTCTGTTCCACCGGCGCTATCAACGCGCTTCCCGGTACCTGCCCACAGTGAAGTGGTTTCCGTAGCGCCCAGAGGAGTGGGTCTTGGTGCAGAGCGGACGCAGACTCACACGTGGCAGAAAAAAAAAACAGCTGCAAACCTCATCGGTATATTTACAGCGGTAGTGAGCGCAGTGCTGAGTGAATCCTGCCATGCCACAGTAGGTGGGTCTACATGGACAGTTTATTTTTTGTCATTCCGATTGGACTATTCCAAATGAAAATGTTGTGTAATCTGTTTACATGGCGTAAGTGCTATTTTGATGAGGTGCTCTCAAAGCGCTTGAAAACCTTTCATCGGAATAGCCGTCGTTCCTTTGCTCTAGCAATCCGATTGACATACAGGGCTGTTCAGTCAGAATAAGAACGGAATACACCACCTCTTTCATTTCAATTAAAATTCTGATTGGATCGACGGTTTTATTCCGATCAAGGTGTTTACATGTGCAGCTTATATTCAGATTGAGCCGTTATTCTAATTGGAATACAGTAATTTCCTGTGTATTATTAGCCACATTGTGTATAAGCTGCAGGGCTGTGTTTTATGCACGTTAAAAGAAGCGAAACCATATTAATACCATATTAACGGTCCCCGTGTATCAGCCTCATAGCGGAAGAAATTTAGCAAAATCAATGTACAGTATAAGCCGCAGCTAATAGTCGGGGAAATTACCATTAATGTGTCCATGTGAAACCCACCTATTGTCTGGGTTCACCTGGGCCGGGCCGGGCCGGGCTGGGCTGGGCTGGACCGATCCAAGCTTCACCACGGGGGGAGAACCGGCACATGGGGCCTCCAGAGTGGAGCGGAGGAATTCCTGCCCGTCTCGGGAACGGTGCCAGGCCCTCCCTAATCAGCCACTGCTAGTGAATAGAGGCCCTTCTCTCCCGGGCCCACTCAGCAAGCACTCCTCTCTCTCTCGCTCTCTCTCTCCCCCTCTCTTTCTCTCTCTCTCTCCCCCTCTCTTTCTCTCTCCCTCTCTCTCTCTCTCTCTCTCTCTCTCTCTCTCTCTCCTCCTCTCTCTCTCTCTCTCTCTTCTAAGAACAGGGACATGGGCAGCCACAACGACGACTGCTTTAGATTTTCAACTCCCACAGTTACAGCAGCTGTGAGCCAGGGATGTTGGACCGTGGAAGTTCTGGCTGATGGGGATGCCTTTTTTCTTTAGACAAAATAAGTAAAATTAATCCTAAAATAACTGCAACACGCTTCTGAATTGTACTGAAAAAAAAAAAAAATGGACACTTGGTCAGATGATCATTTATACCTAGCAACTTCTGCCAGGCCAATGACTTCTTCAAACCATCAAAATGAACAAGAACCAGGTACCCTTCTCAATATGCAAAATACTGTATATGATGGTAACCACCAATAAGGTTCTACAGACCTAAAAGAGAAAACAATTATCATGTTGAATATTCAATTCTACTGATCGACAGAACATTGTCAGAGGCATTGCGAGTGGTTCACAGGGAGAACCCTGTGTCACACACTTGTGTCACTGTGACAGGAGTGTGAGTGTTGGATCGTGTGTTTGGATTGTGGGTTTTACAGTTTCTTCTGTTCTCTACGGTGTGCAGGCATTAGGCCTGGTTAGAACTGACAGGCCATAAAAGAAGACAAAACTAAATGCTTAAGATGATTCAGTTTTATATTTTTTACACAACTGAAGAGGAACATCAAAGGGACTGAGCGTGAAATGAGTGTGTGTGTGTGTGTGTGTGTGTGTGTGTGTGTGTGTGTGTGTGTGTGTGCATGAGTGACAGAGAGAGACACAGAGAAAGAGAGAGCGAGAGAAAGTGTGTGTATATGTGTGTGTGTGTATGTAAGAAAGAGAGAGTGTGTAGTGTGTGTGTGTTTGTTAGACTTCACAACATCAGTCAAAACTATACAACATTTTCAGCCAGCAGCCATTGATAACCTTGGTAATTTTTTTTCCCCTTTTCCCAACACTGTCACGTCTCACAGTTAATATAAAAAAAACAGAAGCGCTTTACACACCATAGAAAATGACATGTTTAAAAACAATACATCAGTGTTTCATATGATCGAAACCAAACTCTGCCCACGTCTACATATTTTCAATAGATTCATACTGATGTCAAACACAAGTAAAAATATGACATGGACCATCTTTCATATACATCATTATAATCATGCTACAAAGCCTCCAAAATATTATTATCATATTCAATTTCAGTGCATTTATAATCAGTTTTCAGAGTCAAAGTGAATCTGCCTGAACTGTCTGGGTCCAGGAGATGACAGCAAACTAGTCCAGTGAATTGGAGTGAGGTAAGATGTTGACAGGAGTAAATGTGTTGTATCTGTGTGTATACCGAGTGTGTGTGCGTGTTATACTGTATGTGTATGTGCATGTGTGCGTGCGTGTGTGTGTGTGTGTGTGTGTGTGCCTATACATGTATTCAACCTAATATTCTTGATTGCTTGGTGTCCTTTATTTCTAAATGATTGAGATTAAAAATGACAAGGTGTCTGTGTGCTTTTTTTTTACCATTTCACTACTGATTATTGTATGACAGCTGTTAAATTGTAAATATCACTGCCATTGTAATTTACATTTGAGTGTGTGTGTGTGTGTGTCAGTTTGTGTGTGTGTGTGTGTGTGTGTGTGTGTGTGTGTGTGTGTGTGTGTGTATGAGAGAGAGGAGAGAGACAGAGAGAGTGTGTGTGTGTGTGTGTGTGTGTGCGTGTTCTACAGAGGGAGAGATGGTAATTGAGTGTGTGTCCATGTGAGCGATTATGTATTTGACTGCGTGTGCTTTTGTACTTTCATACTTTTATGCAGAGGTTTAAAATTCATGGGGTAAGTAAAGGGATTTTGCAGAGCATAGGCACAACACACACAAGCACACACACCACACACACACACACACACACACACACACACACACACACACACACACACACACACACACACACACACATCCAAAGTTGCTTACACACACACACACACACACACACACACACACACAAAGACAAAGAAAGGTGCAGTCTTTCTCTCTCTATCACACACACACACACACACACACACACACACACACACACACACACACACACACATGCAGAGAGAGAGACAGAGAAAGAGAGAGCCGGAGCTTGTCTAACCCTTTCCTGTCCTATGCCCTGCTGAGTAGCACCATCCATAGTCAAACAGCAACAGTGATGAGGAGCACGGTGCTCATGAATACTGAGCTCTCCTCCTCCTCCTCCTCCTCCTCCTCCTCCTCAGCTTCCTGCTCCTCATGCTGGGCTGGCGAGTGAGGCGTGAGGCTGGAGTGTGTGCTTCCGGCTTCCCTCGCTGCACAATTATTCGCATTAGAATCCTTTTAGCTGTCGACTCAGCGGCCGAGTCATCAAGACCCAGGACTGGACTGGTACTGGACCGGGACTGGCCCGGAATCTCTCTATCTATCACTCTCTCTCTCTCTCTCTCTCTCTCTCTCTCTCTCTCTCTCTCTCTCTCTCTCTCTCTCTCTCTCCTTCTCTCTATCGCACACATTCTCTCTCTCTCTCCCCCTCTCTCTGACCCCACAGCTAATACATAAATAACGGGCTGAGGCTCAGAAACGAAGCTCTGTTTGTTTGCTCTGCAAAATCTCTTTCTGTAAACATGGTGTGAGGAAAATGCTAATCTTCAAAAAAATCTCCAGGAAAAAAAAAAAGAAAAGGAAAAAAAAGAAACAACATCAACAGAAAACAAAAGAAATAAAAACGAGAAACACATGGACATTTGTTCTGCATTATTCTAAAATAGACTCAAGAGTGAAACTAGCCAGAGTTCCTTTCTCTTAGTTTGTGTCAGTTTGCAACAGTTCGCAACGGTTTACGTCGGGCTTTACCGTTAGTGGTCTTCTGGCATCTGGTGCCAGCCGTTATAGTGACGGCCACCCCAAAGGGGTGGACGAGGGGAGAGGAGAGTGATGTCAAGAGAGGCCACAGCTGCTGATGTGGACGCTCGTCTAGTCTCTCTCTGGAGCCCTCTCGCTGCGTTGGTCAGCTTCGCTCGGCTGTTGTGACAACGGCCTTACGCATCTCCAGACAAGCCCAGCGACGGCGAGGAGTGTGTCTGTGGTCTGTGGTCAGTAGGACGACGTGATGATGAGTGGTTGGTCCGACCCTTCTCCCGACGGCCAGTTTGTGAGGGGCACCTGTGCCCGTCTGTGGTCTACACAGTGGACGTACGGGGGCAGGCGGGCGTGTGCCAGTGTGCCAGGGCATCGTCGCGGGCGCGGCGAGCATCAGAAGAGGCTGGTAAGGGTGGTCTGGGAGGGGCTGCGGCACTCGAGCACGTCCATGCCCCCGGGCACCACGCTCAGCACCGACGTGACGGTGGGCATGGTGGGGTTGGTGAGGTCCGTCAGGGTGGTGGGCGTGCTGGACGGGCTCATGGACGCGTTGGAGATCTCCGAGGCGGGTCCCGACGGCGTGCCACCCTGCAGCAGCGAGCCGTCCGAACCTTTGTCCACGCCCGTGTTCTCCTGGCGCAAGAGGTTCCGTCGGAATTTAGCCCGCGCGTTCTGGAACCAGACCTGAAGACAGGAGTGGGGGTGGGGGGAGGGGGTGGGAAGGTGGACAGACATGATTTACTATAACTGTGGAGGCGAGCTGAGTCAATATGGTAGATTTCTGCTTCAGTTAAAGAGATGGGAGGGACGGATAGAGAAAGAGAGAGAGGAAGGGAAGAATTGGGAGAGAGAGACAGAGACACAGAGGAAGAGAGAAGTGGAAACAGGGAGGGGGGTGTTAGTGAAAGAGATGGACAGAAAGCAAAAAGAGATGGGAGAGAGAGGAGAGAAGAAAGAGAGAGAGAGCGAGGAGAGAGAAAGGGAAAGAAGAGAGAGAGAGAGGAGAAAGAGGAAAGAAAGAGAGAGGAGAGAGAGAGGGGAAAGAAATGGAAAGAGAAGAGAGAGCGAGAGAGAGAGAAAGAGAGAGGGAAGAAAGGGAGAGAAGAGAGAGCGCAGTGGGAATTTTTGATATTGAATGACAAACAAGGCAAAAGAAAAGGCTTCATCAAAGCAAAATGACTGCTTTGTTTAGTGCAAGAAGTAATTAGAGCCATGAGATTTTCAGCACATTTGGTGTTCGCAAACCTTTTTAGCGTGTTTTTTTTGTTCTCGGCTGTCCCCAAGATAATTTGCTGTCGTGTTTGCAAGAATCAAGAATGAGTCTCAAATTTTCCTCCTTCTCCTGAATCCGTTTGATGTGACATATATTAACCCTTTCATGGCTCAGCTTGGCACAAAAACAGCTGCTACCGAATATTGTTTTCAATAGGAAAATTCTCACTATTTGAGACCTTCATACTTGCAATTATTTTTAATGGTGTTTTGCAAACAGAATAATATTTGTCGAATTAAAAATGTCTGTCATGCTGTTATTCAGGCATTTGTGAGAAAGTGACCAATAATTCACCAGTGAGAAGATATTCAGGGGAAAAACATTCAGTGGCATTCAGCAAAGACAATCCCCCGTAAATACTTTGTATTATTTGTCATTATTCTCAGATGTGTTGAGTGTTGCTAAAATGTCAGTGAGAGAGAGACAGAGAGAGGGAGAGACCTCTTTCTTGTCAGTGAAAAGACTATGGTTTATTTGAGCTGCACTCTACCTTATAAATAACATAAAATCCCATAAGAAAGCAGGATTGAAATTGCATTACTATTACAAACACTAGACTTAGCAACGATCTCTGTCTTCTGAATCTAACAAACCCCTTTGGCCCCTGACAATATGAGTCAAATTAGGAAGGTTTGCTTTGAATACATCGGGAAACAATTTGACAGTTTAGCACAGTCAACCTTTGAAAAGTGTTCATATTTTTGTTACTCAGCCAATGTTCCCGGGTCTAGTCTTTTAAATCAATACAGCCATTATGCAAAAAAATTTAAGAGATGTTTACTTTAGCTCAATTAGCATTGATATTGACATCATTGATGGTTCATATTTGCCATCGCTAACTTAGCTTAAGGGCACCTATTTGGATCCAGCCGGTAGGAGCTAGTTCCTGATTCCCCGATAAGATGGACAAAATGGACAGAGTCTGAAGGCTCCGTGTGTACCTGTATCTAACAGAACTATCTAACAGAGCTGAAACAGGGCTTCGACTCTGACTGGATCTGACCAGTAGGAAATAAAGGCATTTGACTGGAACCGAACAGTAGGAATTTACGGCCAACAGGAGCCGGGTCAAACCGCTTACTAACTTGACCCGACCAGGCAGGGCACTGAGGCAACTTCTCAAATCAATGATATATATGTCACATACACAAGGCACAATGTGAACTGACTCCAATGAGTATGCATTAAAAAAACACATGTAATGTACAAGAGTTGCCAGAATGTGTCCGTGTCCGTGTATGTGTAAGATGTCTGTGTCCGTGTTCGTGTTCGTGTTCGTGTTCGTGTTCGTGTTCGTGTTCGTGTTCGTGTCTGTGTCTGTGTCTGTGTCTGTGTCCGTGTATGTGTATCTGTGTGTATTTACACAATGTCTGTATCCGTGTACGTGTATGTGTATCTGTGTCTATTTACACAATGTCGGTGTGAAGTCTCACCTGCAGCACGCGTTTGGTAAGTCCGGTCTTCTGTGCCAGCTGTTTGAGGTCCTTGGCGTCAGGGTTGTGGTTGATGGCGAAGTAAGACTTCATGGTGCGCAGCTGGTGGTGCTTGAAGGATGTCCGCATGCGCTTGGTCTTCTGACCCGAGCTGTACTGGGAGTCGCGATCCATGGGATCCCCATCGTTCTCATTGCAGCTCAGAGCTGTGACGCACACACACACACACACACACACACACACACACACACAGACACATATTAGTTTTTAGTTAGATGTCTGAAATTGATACAAGAAACAGCTAATCTAATCACACAAACTGTGTTCTTGTTTGAGGCTTTGTTTTTCTTTTTACTGTCAATCAAATACAGCACATGGACACTAGATCAGTTCTGAGCAGTTCAAAGCCAGTCAGAGTGATACAACAAAACAATAACATTAGCCAAGCATTACATTCATGTGCATAGTGTGTGCAAGGTACAGTATGTTGTTCTAATATACACCGTTATCAGGTACATGTAGGATACACCTAACAACAAAACCACACTCACACACACACACGCGAGCACGCACACACACACACACACACACACACACACACACACACACACACACACACACACACACACACACACACACACACACACACACACACACACACACACACACACACACACACACACACACACACACACACACACACACACACACACACACACACACAGACACACACACACACACACACACACACACAGGCACACACACACACACACACACACACACACACACACACACACACACACACACACACACACACACACACACACACACACACACACACACACACACACACACACACACACACACACACACACACACATTACATTAGTGTACTGTTCTACACCATCATTAGGTACATATACACTACAAAACTTCCCGTCCACATAGAACCTTCCAGAGAATTGTAGTAAATAACAACAACAACAACAATAATAATAGCAACAATAAATGATGGGCATAAACGACTGACTGACTGACCGCTAAATGTCATTCTGTGGTCATTACTACTCTTAGTGTTCCTGTGAGTGCACACACACTCTCTGCATACACACACACACTCTCTCTCTCACGAGATTTTAAATAGCTTTCAGAGTCCCCCTCTCTCTCTCTCAAGATGAGATTTCAGACAGACCTCACAGCCACACACTCCCTTACCACGAGATTTCAAACAGACCTCAGAACCTAAATCTCTGATTAAAGGGATAGTTCGGATTTTAAGACACGAAGTTGTATGGGTTCCCTGTCAGCAACGTAGTGCATCAGCACTGACTTACCCCCGACAGCGTCCTGTGAGCCGAGATCCAGCCGGTTTTAGATCGTTTTTGATGCTGAAGAAAGTAGTCCGGCAAGTTTCTGGGGTCACGAAAGTAAAGTGTTTTTCTTCTCAAAACCATATGCGTTCAACAGAGTGATATATTTGCACCACAAAAACGTTGTCCAGGAAAAATTCAAACCTCGTTATCACTTACTTATTTTTCGCGATTCCTATCACTGCGCGCTACTGACAGCTGGACAACGTTTTTGTGGTGCAAATATATCACTCTGTTGAACGCATATGGTTTTGAGAAGAAAAACACTTTACTTTCGTGACCCCAGAAACTTGCTGAAGAAAATAGTCCGGCATCAAAAACGATCAAAAACCGGCTGGATCTCGGCTCACAGGACGCTGTCGGGGGTAAGTCAGTGCTGATGCACTACGTTGCTGACAGGGAACCCATACAACTTCGTGTCTTAAAATCCGAACTATCCCTTTAACCACACACACACACACACACACACTGCTGAAAGATCAATTCCAGTGGCAGTTGGCGAATGGCACAGAGTGTTGAAGAGTGACACGAGTAAAGAAATATGGACATGGCTCTAAGAACACCTATTCATCTGTTTACACACACACACACACACGACACACCAGTGTTCAGAGTTATGCTGTAATGGATTTTGAAGACTGAAACGCCTTGTTATTCATGACAGGGTGCTAAAATAAAAAAAAAAGCACCTTTCCTTCTTTTTTTTAAAATAAATAAATAAATAAAAAGACCAGGCCCCTTTGTGTCAATTCCGCAAGTAAGTTTTCTCAAAGTTTTACAACACTGATTTGTGCTATTGGGGGCCCTAATTCAAATGTGCAAAGTGAGGGAATGAGCAATATAGTGTGTAGACCTAGTGCAGAAAAACAGTGGGCTGACCCATCAATGTTTGCGCTTAGGAACTTGCACATTGTATCATCAAAACATATAGCCTAGATTGATTATGAAATACATTTCAACTGATGTTTAACTTTTTTTTTTGAAATTGATTTGGCAAAGTTACTAAATTACCTTTAGTTAGTCTTCCATTATATTAGATTGACGGAGATGGATTTTTCATGACATTGTAATTAGGGTCCATATGTAGCTTGAGGCCCTGGACTGTCCAGAACTGAATTGGATCTGGTACAGAACCATCACACCAGGGTCCGATCCATTTCAGAGTCTGACGTTACCTCAGAACCTTTGGGTCTATCAAATACTGAACTAAGAATCAAATCATATGTGCAAACACATAAACAAATGATTAAAGCAAATACGTCTAAATAAATCTATAAACCATACATGGATATTTTCATTCATTAAAGCGTACTATTTTACCATCTCGTGTTACATAGCCTATTAGCTGAATTAAAATGACAGGCGGAAGTGTGCTTTAGCTTCCAAGAAACTGGAGACTAATATGCACTCTCACCAGATCTTGGCAGGCGATTAAGTGTGGCTCGACGCATAGCAGTTCTGATACGATGTTTTCTGTCACAATAGCAAATATTGGTCATTGAAAATTTGTCAGCGCAACACTTAACATAATTAACCTTTGAAGCTTACAACGATGCATGTGGACTGTTCTCTCAAGCAGAGAGCCCAGCTGCTTGGACCATACCCATCATGACAGGAGGAAAAAATCAGGTAGCCTAAATCTACCACTCGTTTATTTTACTAAACAATAAACACACAAGGGCTGTGATTGCGCACAGGATTTTATAGTCCACTTTTGCCGGCAACCAAGTGTTTTACAAACCACTTCGAAAACCCCTACAAACACAATTAATTAGCCTACTTAACTACGCCAACTTGGGCTATTGCAAAAATATATTCGTTTACATCAATCGATATTAGCCCATGAGAAGCCTAATAATGGGACATTGCTCGCGTTTCCCAAGTTCATATCTGTTGCAGTAGAAACTGCGCTTTGTTGCAAGTATCTCTGACCTGAGGGGGGCGCCAGTGATCCTAACAGAGACTATTTTTGAATACTGACTATCCAAAATTGCATCAAATGTTTACTGAACTAATCGGGCGTCGGTGGCGAAACCCCCTGGATTCAGTCTGTCGCACATTAAAGCACTTCGTATTTCAGCCATGAGAGATGTAATATATGTAAGATAAATTAGAAATGATAGCAGAATTGTTTTATATGAATTGCAAGATCAAACAGATTGGATAAAATGCAAAGTTTCGCTTTTTTCTCTCTCTCTCTCATTGGATTATTTTATATTCTGGTCTTGCTCAATGCCATGTGTGTGTTGCTGATAGTAATTTTCAAATGTATGTGAAAACGCATACTCTAAGACAATCTGAAAATAGCCTCAGATGTACTGTATGTCTTGTGAGTATGTGGATGATACAAAGCAACTATCAAGCAGGGCTCTCTGTCCAAAGTAAAAGGCGTTATAGTTAAAAAAAAAAAAAAAAAAAAAAAAACCACTGTCATCACTGTGGACCACTTCACACTTAATATTTTTCACAAATGATAAAATAGAAACATACTTCACAATTTGGTGCACATTAAAAAGCGCAAATTGTGATTACTTGGAAATAAGCGACTCCGATGCTCTGTTGAGTTCTTGGCAAACGTGGAAAAGAATTGTTTAACTACGCAAGAGCCACCCTCACTCCCCCGTTCTCTCTCTCTTTCTTTCTCTCTCTCTCTCTCTCCCTCTCTGTCTTTCTCTTTCAATCTCTCACTCGCTCAGCTCTGCCCCTCTTTCTGTCTCCCCCTCTCTCGTCTTTCTAATCTTTTGGAGGTCCTGGCTTGCATTTAAGCCATTTTCCACTTGTCCGGCTCTATAAGCGTCCAGCATTCTCCTGCTTGACCCTCCGTGATCACTGGTGCCTAATGGCCGAGTTGAGGCGGCCCTTTCCGCTGCGGGACAACTACTCACGTCCTCCCAGCTCAAGTGTACAGCAGCTCTTTTAACCCAACCAGCACTTGGGCACTTTTCAGTTTCAGACCTCTTACAAAAGAAAGAAAATCCAAACTATTACTTCGTCGGAACAGTTCTTGATTATGGCTATGGACAAGCCAAGGCTAAATCCTTACAGGCCAGTCAGATTTGTCTGAACTGATGTAAGGGGAACATATTTTTGCATTTGTGTTGCTTGAAAAATGCTCAACACCACGTTACTGTATGTATAGGGCTGTCAACTGAACAGTGCGTTTGCAAAAATCTTCAGGATGACCAAATGAAAGCTGCTCAGTTGCAACATAGCCTAGTCCCATGCCGTTAACATAAAGCATCGCTTTTCAATGCCAAGTTCATGTATCGAATACTGAAAAGAGCCAACAATGCTGAATCATATGGAAGTGTTTAGTAAAACCAAAGATGAACATGTTGCTGTCACTGTTAAATATGCGTTTAATCAGTAGCCCACTGATTATACTAGGCCTGAAACGTCGCTGCCATTTAATATGTTATTTTAAATAGCATTAAATAGCATTGTCTATAGTTCTACACCTACGCAGATTGTTTTTTTGATATCGTACTCATTGCTCATATAGGGTTGATCATAAAATAATAACAATAATAGCAATAATAATAAATCATTTTAAAAAGGCGTAAATCACGTAGGCCTAAACTTCAAAACACATATTGAACTTCATAAGTTAATTCCCATTTTGGCCCTACCTTATATGTTTTCCCGACAAAGAACTTTCGACATAATAATCACAGAGTTCTAATGTCATAGTCCTTACATGAGGCAACATCTACTGGTGTCAAGCACGTCTTCGTGAGAACGCATACACGTGCGTCCAAAAGTGCATGTGCATAAATCACAACCTAATTTACACTGGGATGGGATTATAGAAGCCATAGAATAGCGGTCAAGCCGTCTCATGGGCTCAAGTGTGTGTGTGTGTGTGTGTGTGCGAAAAATCATACGCACCTTGATACAGCACGAAAAGACTTAAGCATTAAGCTGCGATTGAGGACTTTTTACAAACAAATCTACCACTAGCCTGCTATAGACATTCCCTGCACCCAAAATTGCCAGGCGGTAAGTGCCCGACCAAAATCGTGCGGTAGAGTGAACTGGCCCTACCTGCATTGTAGGCGGCTAGATCGGCTCCTGGCCCGGGACTCTTTCGTTTCCTGGGTCGACCTTTCTGCACCGTGCTGACGCCGTTATAATATGAGAGTCCCAACGGTCCAGCCGTACCCAGTCCTTTAGCAGACGCTACATCCGAGTGATTGAAATGTGCCGGATAGTCCCCCTGGATGAGGCTTTCAAAATGGAGCCGACAGTACACCAAGCTGTCCTTCATGCCGAAATGGTCCCCTGTCGTAAGCATTTTGTTGCAGGTCGTGCAGGTGAAACAGTTCAGGTGGTAGACCAGGTCGCGCGCCCTCATCACCATCTCCGACGCCGAAATGCCCAGGTGACATCGCGCGCACCTCTGCACTGAAAACCTCCTGCAGAAAGAAAACAAATTGTTCTATATTCGTTTTGTTCGTTTTCATCCCTTGAAAGAATAACTATTTCAAACAAACACATAGTGAAACCAGGGCTGGACTGGGACCAAAAAACGGCCCGGGCATTTTTGGCCATAGTGGCCCACCATGATAATTTACACGATAAAACATATGTGCACACTGTTTTGTTTGTAAAAAATATTAAAGTAAACCGCAGTAGCCTGCATGGAAGCGAGTAGGCTAGCCTACCCTTGCTAAAAAGATAATAATAATTATTATACTCTCTCTCTCACACACACACACACACACACACTAGAGTGACCTTTAAACCAGCAAGGATGAGGTTGTGCACAAAACTCATGCTATTAAATGCTTCACTAAATAAAACCTGCTATAATTTATGTTGAGCATTTGCACAGTTTTAGCCAACAATTCACCTTGATACTATTTAGTGAAGATGTATAGGCTACACATCCCAAAACATTTTCATTGTTAATTCCATGGGCTATCACCATTCCTGTTTCATTCCATGCGTCTGACTGCATGTCTGTGTGTATGGGTATCTGCTTGTCGCAAAGAAATGTGATGGTTTGCTTGTTGTACTGCGTCAAGATTGACAACAATTTCGACCAATCGTGACTGTCTTAAGATTTCAGAAGGTTGATGGCGAGCCGACAACTCGTTAATTTAATGGGTATCGCAATTCAAATGCATGCGAGAGGGGTAGGCCTACAGAGAAACCACATGAAAAGACGCGCTCACACTATAAAACTTTGTTTTGCTTAACGGGGTGCTGAATCCTACATAGTAGGCAGGTTAATGCATCTAAAAGTAGCAAGGGGAAGAAGCAGTCGCAGATTTCAAACTTTTAATTGTTCGTTGTGCGCCCAAAAAGTTCAGCCAACATTTCGGCTACTTCTTACCTGCCTCACAGTAGCTATTCTGACCTCCTCCTCAATCTGTCCCTGCTGGGTCACGTCTCTCACCTCTTCCTCCTCCTCCGAATCAATTTGAATAGCTACTTCTTCCTCTGTGTAACTCTGTTGCACACTCGCATGTGCCTCTCTGAAGCCTGCACTCGGTGCTGCTTCTGCACTGCTGCTATATGTCGACGGCCCTGTTTGAACTTGTGGTGGCAAACATTTCTGTAATTTTAGCACATTTTTGCTGCATCCACTTGTAGGCTTTTGCCTTTTATCTCGCAACTTCTCTGCGCCCCCCTTGCGCTTTTGTGGTTTGTCTTCGTACATTTTCATAGGACGGTCTCAAACTCCGGTCGAACCCCAGTCAAGAGGGAGATGAGGCCGGGAGGGAGATAGGGAGGACCCTGAGATTTCATTGGACTAGCCCAATGTCCATTAAGGCAGTCAACCAATGGGCCGCGATTCGCCACCGTTGTGGCCGTACGCTATATAAATGAGCCTAATAATTTTTTTTATTATTATTAAATTGACAGCCTCGGCCCAAATATATGCGTCGGCCCACCGGGCATTGCCCGGTATGCCCTATGGCCAGTCCATGCCTGAGTGAAACACATTTACACAAAATTGTTTTACACTTTGAAATCTAACAAATATAATTTCCTCTTAAGATAATCAAGTAAACCACTTGGGCAATACAGCAACTGGGCATAATCAGTGACCAAGTGTAGTGTTTATACAGAGACATTAAGATTATCATAACATTAACGCCATTTAACGCTACACATTGGGAATGTATCAGCATGAAGTGTATAAACAGAACTTTCAAGAGACGCGGACCTGTTTTGGTTTAATTAAAGCAATTACGCTTAAAACGAGCTGTCTAATTGATAATGGGCGCTCTTATCCATTAATTACACCATACTCACAACTGCTCGTATAATTTGACAGAGTGGCTTTTGAAAAGGCTCTCACACCAAAATGAAGCCCATCATTATTTAATGACCTTATTATGGACCCAAACCCACTTTACAATGCTCAACCGGAAGACTATCACAAACAAACGCCTGAATTTATATTCAGGCCCATGTGCTATTCGCTCGAGTCTAGGCCCCATCATACACCGATAGTGACACTGAGCAGCCAAAGCCATGAAAAGTTGGAACCCTTCACACTCAGACACTTTTTTGTGTTAAACTACTATGAAATTGACATTTGTCTTACTAAAACACAATTCATATTTGCATAGGCATATTCATTCTTCCCCTCACACATCGATGTGATGAAGGGACACACGGCCCAGTAGCCTACTTCTATACGGACAGTGAATCAGAAGTTTTATGAAATAGCAGATGTAGGCTACACAAAACACATAGCCTAGATTTCTTTGATATTGTTTTTGTTTTAACATTCGCGTCTGGCACTAATACTTCGTTTGTTACCTGTAATAGTCCTCCTTGCAGTAGATGCTGCCGTCTTTGCTGAAACAGGTCAGCTCGGACTCCAGGTTGAGTTTGCATTCACAGCACTTGAGGCAGCGCATATGCCACTGCTTGTCCACGGCCAGTAGATAGTAGCGGTCCGAGATTCTCCCCCCGCAGCCGGCGCACAGGGCCACCCTGTCTCCGCTGATGGACGGCATGCTCTGGAGAGAAGCATACACAACACACGGACTTACCACCACCGAGCAGTCGGATAGAGCCAAGGATGGGGCAAGAACAGCGGCATGTTTCATCACCATTCCCGCTTTCCTGACAGATTTATGCTACTTGACAACAACCCTGATACGACCAGAATAGACAAGCTGGTATGCAAGCTTAGCAGCTTCTCTCTCATGCATGTGTGTGTGTTTACTGGGGTGAGTAAAACCTAGTCAGCCTGCAACCAGATGGGAGGGGCATCATTTCAAAACACAATCTTCCGTCCCACAAAGTAAATTCAATTCATTTGACATTAGGCTGCATACTTTTCCATTTATGACATCCCACACTACATAAACACACTGTTAGGCTGTAACATGATCTGTGATTGCAGCTCGTCATTATACAGATATCTTATCTCTACAATGTCTAACAAGTTCAGTACGAATAGGCAAGACACTCACATTGCAGGGGTAGCCTACAACTGTAGCCTGTAAGTTATAGAAAATGTTGGGCATGGAATTGCATGGCCTGTTACGCTTTGAAATGTCAGTAGCACAATTCTTTTAAAACAGCACTTATACTCAATAAAACAAATATCTAATTCGGAAAACTGGACGACAAAAATGTAGACATGTAGAGAAAAAATACACATTGAAATATTTATGGGAAAACGCTGGCGTGCACGCACAACAAACCATACACACAGCACACAGAAAAACACAGGAGCGCACAAAGAAAATAAAACTGAAAACGACCATATTTATTTACATCCACTCTCTTTCCTAACGAATTTATACCTTATGAATGTCCAAAAGGTAATACAAAAGGTAATCAAAGCATTTTAATAATAATAATTTAAAAGTGGTACATTTACCGTTTAAGATAGACGAACTTAAACAAGGCCTTAAAGCTTTGTCTATGTGTATAAGGCTCACACAAAATCTACTTTTTAAACAATATAGAATGAGCAATTAACTGAGAAACTGTTAGTTGTAACTACAATGATCCCATATCAATAATTAACAAGACCTAAATATATAGGCACCTTGCAGTTTTGTTAATATGATAACTACAGTGTTATATTGACTAAAAGTTAAATACATCAGTAGCTACATCCGTAATAAAATGTAATAGCTTAAATAATTTGAACTATGTTTTAACAATGCTTTGTTCAATGACACAATGCCACTAAATACAGTTTGTTCTTCAGAGTGATGTCTAATGTAAGAAGGACTATTTGTCTTTGTAGCACAAAAGTGTAGGCTATGTTTGTTTGTTGTTGTTGTTTTTTTTTTTGTACAGTTTACGAATCAGTCATCTCACCCACAACGGCGAGAGCCTGAGGGAGGTTAGGAGGTTTCTCTTACCGTTCCTGTCTCCCCCATGTCTATTGCCGAGCTGATCGCCGACGAGTCGCCTTTACCTCTCCGCTCCATCTCCTCCATGACGCCCTGCATCTCTCCTCCGGGGAGACCGTGGAAAAGCATCGTTGCAGCCGACGAGAGCAAATTACACGTGCTTCCCTCTGATCTGCAAGCCAAGATTTCCGTAAGACGCAAACCCAGCCCCATGAATCGGAAGTTCAAATGACCTTTTTTAAAAGGAAAAAAATGGGGCAAGTTAAGATTTGGAATGCAGGGGCGTAGTACTACCAGCCAAGTCTAGAGTCCAATTCTTTATTTTTGGAGGGGGAAAAACCCGACGAATCCCTCGAAAGAATCAATCCGTGCAGCTACAAAATTTTGTCATTACCAAAAAAAAAGGCTACACAAGGATTGTGAGATTCCAGCAGGATAGGCTGAAAACGTACCAGCAGAGCACGCATTTGTTACTGTGCCTTCCCCTCTCTCCTTGTGTATTTTCGGATTGGGCGTTTTGGGGATTCATTTGTCAGTCAATAAATATACTGAAGTTCACTCAAACGCCTTTCCCCTGAAAGTTATCAATCGGACAAGTGGCGCATCGACTGCATTTAAACAGAGGGATGAATCAGTTCCAAATGTACTACATTAAAACATAATCCAGCATATGTGCCTGAGAGCGAGATAAGGATAGAAGCAGGTCTCAACTGAAGAAAATACACGTGTCTTCATGTTTCTGTCATATCCTCTGGGTCTTGGTGCCACCGGAAGAGAATAAAAATCAGAAATTGTTACACTATTGCACGTTGCTCTGGATGCAAAGGCGTATCAACTGATGGAATTTCATCAAATATAACAATGGCTTGCTGCCACCTGCTAAAAACCGATGTCCCTTCTCTTTTCAAGTTTTGTTTTTCCACCAAAGGAGTGCTGTCGCCGTTCAATGCAGTTTTGTGCCTCTGATGTTGACTTGGTTGCATGAGAATGGCTGAGAAAATGACTTGGTTGTGCACTGAGTTTGTATAATTCCAGTCGGGAGTGTGCGGTTGCCTACGCGTGGCATCCCCGCTCGGTACTAGCGTCTCCAAAACCTACTCGCACACCCTGCTACGTACAGTCCGCGCCTTTTCTATCGGGGACCTATACGTCACGTCCCAGAGCTGATGTTCATTGGTTGTGTGAAGTCGTCAAACTCTTGATATCCGTCTACTCATGGTTGTCGTGAAGATTTCGAGCTTGTTCAGCCAACTGCAGCCAGGCCGACCGGCTCTACGCAGGGCTGCCCAGGCTTTGCTTCCGTGCAGTAACCCCGGACCCATGTGAAGGAAACTCGTATGGGCGAACTGCAAGAACTGCGAACAGGTTCCAAACGGTGATTCTTCTAGTCTTCCAATGGCAGATACGTGAATGTGTGCTTGTGCTTATCAGAAAATGTGTGTGTGACAGACATTTTTGACATGTGTTCGTGGCTGATTTCTTCAGCGCTCCAATGTCTTGGGAAATCAATTCAAATGTAATTAATATCGCGAATCAGTCAAGGCTTTATTTCCCCTAAAGCGCAATGAAAGTGACATCTTATGATGTGTTACCTGATTCGGTTTAGCCAACTTCTTTGAGAACATCTGCTACACGTCGGCAAGTTGCTTCAGAATATTTCAAGAGCCAGCCACACACACACACACACACACACACACACACACACACACACACACACACACACACACACACACACACACACACACACACACACACACACACACACACACACACACACACACACACACACACTCAAAGATACATAGTCACAAGGGACTAAGCGCCAACAATAGACTCCGAATGTGCTTTCAATATCAGGGAATCACCAGTGTGTCATGCGTCAGCTGCAATATGTAATTAATTGAATAAGATATTAAACATCCCTGTTCTGGTGTGATTCTTCTACATCACAGATCCATAACATGTGTTGAAATTGCGGAATACTTTTTTGGGTAACTGTTTGTTCAATTTTCACATTCGCGTAAAAAAAATATTTCCTTTGATTTTATGGGGTTGATTGCAGATGTGAATGTTGTGATGTTCTAAGACAGTGAGTAAAATAAATAATTTATTGGCGAACAGCACAACATGAATGATATTGGAAGAAAACATATATATGAACTGTATAGGCCTTTATTATTGACACATTTCTGTTTTAGTAGTAGGCTAGAAAAGCTTGATTTTCTAGTGTAGCTATAGGGTACAACCAGGCCTATTTCAGTTGTCTCTCATGTAAATAGCAGCAAGATAAACAAATTAATAAAATAAAACAGTAACGCAACAACGTTTCCTTCAAATGGTGAAGTTTCTGCTGATTTTTGTATTGGTCAAATAACATTTGCATGCACTCTTTAATACATCAGGTAACACATGCGTAATAATTGGACTATGATAAACCATTTTAATTTTGGCTCAGGTCGCATGCAAGGTTTTAGATCAATCTTTGTGTGGCCAGAGAAGGCCCATGGCTTATTTGTCAGTGTCAACAATTTCATTGCAATTATTGCCTTTATGCAAATCTTCCCGTCAGCTTGCCCTCCGTCGCCGGACAGAGGGTGGGTGTTTTTGGTCGCATGTGTGTAGGTTACACCGACCAAGTTCACAGGGGACGAGAGGAGGGCGAGACAACCCTCATGCTTTTACGCATGACGTGTTCATCAAGTCACTGCCAAATCAGATCGTAGTCTATAAAATGCCATGCAGCGCGGCATCAGCGCTCTGCCTAATTACGATCCCATAGCGCGCGCGCGCGCGCACACACACACACACACACACACACACACACACACACACACACACACACACACACACACACACACACACACACACACACACACACACACGCACACACACTCACTTCAACCGTATACTTGATTCTCCAAGTGTTCTCTGTCGCAAAATGTTTTCTGTTTCTGACGTTCCGGTTCCCCTTGAACCAACCCCTAATTAGAACTCTGATCCTAATTGGTCGAGGGTATTAATTTGGTGAGCAGAAGGGCTCTGGTCCTCTCCGTTCCGCCAGCAGTGGTAGTATGTAGGCTAGGGACAGATAATTAGGCTGGCCGAATTAAGAGAATTCTCGCTGCCGCTCAGTTGGCCATTATTATGTTATAGCCCAGTTTTGCCCGAGGATGGGGAAACAAATAGCATGACCTATGACAATGTAATAAACCACCCTTTTATTATTAAACTGTTACACAGTAGCAATTGAATAGTTATTGACACTCTCTCCCTCTCCTTAAGACAAATATATGTGTTAATAGGGCAGCCTCAACCTATATTGCAAACTTTTAGGGCAGATAATCCATTTCACGAGTGTCTCACCCTTGATAAATAAATGATGTGGTGAGCACAGTGTTATTTGGATTGTCTTATTGTGCAAAGCAAGGCAGACTTTGGCTGCGTCATTTGAAATTTGAAAAGATATGCAATTGAATCATGCAAACGTAAAATAATAATAATAATAGTAATAATGATAAAAACAATAGGTAAGGGTTCAGCCTGCTGTAAACAGACCCGAAATTTCAGTTCATGCTGGTAAGCAAAGGAAACATTTTTCTCTTAAATCTCGTCAATGAGGCATTCACAGGTATTGCAATTTATATTTATTATGAAAATAAATCTGCATTTATTTTATCAATGAGTGATGCATGGGTGACAAGAAGTTGACATGTTTGACTTAATGACTAGGCTAAGCTTAATAATCAGCTCACATAGGCTATTGGTCATTAAAATAATGAAAATGAAAATAGAAAACTGGCAACAATAATGTTATTATTATTATTATTATTATTATTATTATTATTGGTTAGCCTAATTTCATAGAGGTGTTCAGGAAGTATCCTAGTAGCCGATACCTAAACCGCAGGCACAATTTGGCCTTAGTTTATATTAAAGTTTTATAGCACAAATATGAAGAGGCATGTTAAGCTCCCAGATCCTTATGCTAATGAGCTCCCCGGTAATACCCTTAATTGAATACATGCATATTTATAATCTCTGCACTCTCTGTAGAATAATGTTGGCTCCTTATACATTAAACATTGTGCTGAGTGTATGTCTGCGGGCGGGGATGAAATAGCTAGGCTTCGAGATTGCGGTGTTCTGTTAAATTGGGTAGAAAAATTACAAGAAATTTCAAGACATTCTCCTTGTAAAATACACTAATGGTCCAAAATGAAGAAACAGCAGGTATTTTTTATTCTAGCTGTACCTGGCTTCATCTTCCATTTCATCTTGCCTGTGCGGGTTTCGCTGTCTCTGTAACGCAGCAATCCAAGAATTGTTCTCATATCATTTGTCAAGCGGTGTTTGATTTTAAACGCTCTCCTCTGATCCCCTCACCGACGGAGTCAGGACAGATGATTGTAACTCGTGTTTAATGGGTTGTGCTGCCTATTGAAACACCGCGGAAATTGTTCACGTTTTTGTCTGCCTTTTCATCTCCCTCGTGACAATTTTATCAAGCCTTGATCAAATCTCCAACCCCGCGCTGAGAGTTTGGGATGCGAGCTAAGGGACCTTCGATTTCATGTGATTTCATTCAAGCCTTCAGCCTCGGCTCCCTGGCAGGGTTGCAGTTGAGCGTTCCGATGAGGAGTCGATCATAAATCTTTAATAGCAACACCCAGTGAAACACGACAAGAGATGGAGGGGGAAGGAAGCGTGATAAAAGTTAGAACACAAATACGCCTGGTGTGGATTACCGAGAAGAGGTGTTAGGAAGACGAAAAGATACCAGTGTCAAAGACATCTCTAAAAACTGCGATCATTTTTCAATTGTCTCTTTACATTTTAAGAACTGACCAAAGCAGGCTAGAGGCCTTTTACATGGACTACAAATGTGCCAACCCAACAATAGGCCTGCTGGATATGCTATACAAGTCAGTGTCGTGACCAAAAGTAGGCTAAATGTGGTAAAAACTATAAGTACCCTTTTGGCATCACATGAAGCGAAGTCCTAGTAACAATTGTACATCAGCTAATTAAATGTATCACAGCAGGCAAATGAACATCTGCGGCGCGTTATAGGTTCACGTCCACCGAAGGTGAGGATTTGCTCTGAAGTTGAAACCTGAAGGCTTTCCGTAGCAGGCAAACAGCATCCCGCTAATGGGTTCAAGGCATGACCTTTGACTCCAAAACGGATTCCTTCAAAATCAAACTTTTCCGATTAGGTGTTAGACCGGAAACGTGTAACAACTTCCATATCACCTTTGCCTTTAACTGAGAGCGCGAGGCACTTGCGAACTTGCCAGGGCGCGCGCATGGAATAGTGAGAGGAGAAAAAGAGACGATGAGAGAAATTCTGATGTAAGAACTGACTCACCTATTTCGATCATGACATTGAAAGACTACATTTAGTAGCCTCCTTAAGAAAGTAACCGTGATGAATAGAAAAAAGGCACATTTAGTTTTACAGTAGTATTCAACAGACAGGGCCTTTACTATATCTGTTTAACCACAAATTCATAATCCTCTTTATTGTATTATGAATAGGCCTAATACATGTTTTTTTCAACATTAGGGTTTCATATGTTGTCAGTTGTGTGTAATGTAAAATGTGTATTTCACATTTTGTCATCGTCACTGTTTACAAACATACCAGAATACTTGTCAACAGGCAATCTTATCTCTATCTGTGTGGGCAGTGGTTGAATCTGCTTTTCTCCTTTTTGAGTTTGTTACACACGTGTGTGTGTCTGTGTGTGTGTGTGTGTGTGTGTGTGTGTGTGTGAGAGATATCAACAGACAGAGGGAAAACTCAACCTGCTTTGGAAGGAAGTGTGGAGCAGAGCTGCTTCCCTTGACGGAGAGAAGTGTTGCGACGGATTACCTCATGTGATGAAACAGGGCCATAAATGATGCAGGGACACTGAGCTTCAGATCAGCACCACAAAGACGGCAAACTAGGCCCTCTGCTGCTTCCCAGGATACAGGAAATATTCATGGTGCTGTTTAGTGACGTACGGCATGGTTTTGAGGCAGCCACTTTTACAGTACTCTTGGTCCCTCCCTTATCATGAATTCCTATAGGATTCCAATCAGATTCCAATTAGATTTTGGATTTTTTAACAATCCTATAGGATTCCTAAATCCTATTCATGGATTTCATCAGGTCCCTTTCCACAGGTGTATTAACCAAGCACCATGCATTTTGCATTCATAATCTAGGTGCTTGATTTGATACACCTGTGGAAAGGGACCTGATGAAACCCATGAAAAGGATTGTTGTTATTGGAATCCCATAGGATTTTGGTTCCAAATTCTGATTGGAGTTTTACGCTTGATCCACAAACACTCATATTATCAGTTTATTGTCAAAACTAGAGGCTTGAGATAAGACGTATGCTGTAGAAAATCTGTTACATTGCTTTTAGGATGGACGTTAAATAATTGGACCAACCACAATTTGAACAAGGGGCTGATAGTTTTCAATAACTCCAATTATCTTTATATATTTTTTCTTTAGTGTCATTTGTGCTTTTGGTTTCTATTTTGCAGCTCATTATGTGTCCCCAAAACTAAACTAAAAATGTATTAGAGTAGTCTACTTTCAAACTGGACTCTAACTGAAACATGTTCCATTTTAGATTTGATTTTTGGATTGATTTGTGCACTGTCTAAAGCTTTGAATTGTTATGTGTTTCAGAAAATGGGTCCTACAGTGTGGGTAAATGCCAACAGGAATACTTGGCACAGAGTTGTGCCACCTCTATCTATCTATCTATCTATCTATCTATCTATCTGTCTGTCTGTCTGTCTGTCTGTCTATCTATCTGTCTATCTGTTTATGGCTAGTTGTCTAAGCCGTCTCAGTCCACCTACATTTCTATGTGACCACCTAGAGCTGGACACCAGCTTGATAATTAAGCTCTCGGCTGGGTGGCTGTGCTAGCCAGACAGCTAGTTGCTTGTTAGTCGCCTGTTTCCTGTCCTGTCTGAAACCCGGCAGGATTGCGGTTGAGTTGCCCAATTTTGTATCATTTTTTTGTGGACATGGACACTTTCAAAGTTAACATTGTTTGGAAGCCCTTGTCTCCGTCTGGACCATTGTAAACTTTCAGCATCCTTTGGTATTTCAGTTACCTGGCTGTGCCACACACTGTCCATGCAGTGAGGTGGATCTGTGTGCAGATTTGTAAAGACGCGGCAAAAGGTCTCGGGCAGAACGGAGCTCGACGACAAGGCTGAAAAGAAAAGGGAGGTCGGCGGCTGGCCCAATCAGCATTCATGGGGTCAGCGGGACACGCCTCTTGTGCGGGGCTAAGTGTTTGGACAGGCACTCTGTTTTGTTATGCGTTTTCTGAGATCCTCGCTTCAGTTCAGAAGAAAAGAGGAGCAATGAATCGAAAAACAGGACTGTTTATTGGTTTTGTGCCCCTGGTCTCTCTCTCTCCCTCTTCCACCCCTCCCCTTCTCCCCTCTCTCAGTCTCTCACCCTCTCTCTCTCTCTCTCTCTCTGTCTCTCTCTCTTTCTCTCTCTCTGTCTGTTTCTCTCTCTAGTGAGAGCATACAGTAGGGTCTCTTCCAGACTACGTAGGCGAGATTAGACCATGAAGACCAGAGCAGCATACTGTCCTGATTCTGAGGAGGCCGCACTGGAAGGGTTCATGTCCTCTTCTCTGCTCTCGTCTCCTCTGCTTTCCTCTCCCCTCCACTCCTCAGCTCTCCTCTCCCATCCTCTCCTCTTCGATCCCCTCCTCTCCTCTCCTCTCCTCCCCTGGTCCTCTCCTCTACTCCTCTCCTCTCCTCTCTTTTGCTCTCCTCTCCTCCCCTCTCCTCCTCTCCTCTCCTCCCCTCCTCTACTCTTCTTGGCTCTCCTCTCCCCTCCTCATCCCCTCTCCTCTCCTCCTCTCCTCCTCCTCTGCTCTGCTCTGCTATCTTCTCCTTAAGTCCCCTCTATGGACTGGCGGGGAGTTAATCAATGTGTGTGGAGTGCTGTTGCCATTTGCATGTGAATGTGGCGGGTCTCTGCTCTCTGGCCCGTTCTCTCTCAGCACCGCTCGCTCGCTCACTCGCTCGCTCACTCGGGGGGACGCAGGGGGACGGAGGGGGACGCAGGGCTTTTAAAGACTTCCTGCCCGCACTGTTGGTTTTTCCCCGGGTAGATAGAGCAGGGGGAGGGGCAGCAGGGGCTTCATTCAACCCCACATCCTGTTTGTCATGCTGATGTTATTTACTTTACCCTGGCAGGTGAAGGCACCACTGATGTCTGATCTGTCTGAAAGTGCTAGTGCACTCTTAGACAAGAAGGTGCTATACAGAACCGAAAATGGTTTTATTGCATGTGTCATATGATATATGGCACCTCCATGGTTCTTTAAACCATTTTGAAGGTTTCATCAGAGGAACCCTTAAGCCTGCATGGTTCTATTTAGCACCCCAAGAACCCTTTTTTAAGAGCGTTGGTTTGCATGCATTGATGTTGAGGTGAAGATCCATGGAGGTGGAACGAGCATGTTAGGAACTCACTTTAGATACACAGTTGGTTATGGAAGAGATTTATATTTTATATTTCTTTCTCTGACTCTTTCTCCAAGTTGAATACTTTATGGTATGACCCATATTTCTGTTTTTTGTTCCTTCTCTATGTCTATAGCCCTCATCCCTCTCTTCCTCTGTCACTGTCTTTCTCACTCTCTTCATCATGTTTTTCCATCTCTCTCTCTCTCTTTCATTATCTCTATGACCTTACTGCAACTCTCTCTCTCCCTCTCCCTCTATCTCTCTCCCTCTCTCCCTCTCTCTCTCTCTACCTCTCTTTTTTAATCAGTCTGACTCAAGCGGAGGAAACACTAATTAATGCTTTATATCTTAGTTTAGCTCTCTGTAACAGGACGAGTGTGAGTGTGTGTGTGAGTGTGTGTGTGTGTGTGTGTGTGGGTGTGTGCGTGTGTGCGTGTGTGCGCGTGTGTGTGTGTGTGTGTGTGTGTGTGTGTGTGTGTGTGTGTGCGTGTGTGCGTGTGTGCGCGTGTGCGCGTGTGTGCGTGTGTGTGTGTGTGCGGTACAGTTTGCCTACTGGACCACTGACGACTGTTAGTACAGCATCCGTACAGTGGAAACTGTTTAGGAACTGTGTGTGTGTGTGTCTCTGTGTGTGTGTGTGTGTGTGTGTGTGTGTGTGCCTGCTGATGAGAAGGACAGTCCTCTGGAGCCCATCCAGGCTCTGGACACTGCCGCAAGAAGAGTGTGTGTTTGTCCTTGATCATTTTATCGAGCCGATAGAGAGACAGAGAGAGAGAGAGAGAAAGAGAGAGAGAACTGCAACGCAGCATTCAGGGACACAGAGAGAGAGAGAGAGAGAGAAAGGATGAGAGAGAGAGAGAGAGAGAGAAAGGATGAGAGAGAAAAGAGAGAGACATAAAGAGAGAGAAAGTTGGCAGAGAGAGAGAGATGAGAGAGTGAGATGGAGAGAGACGAGCATAGAGAACGATAGAGTGCAAGTAGTGAGTGCGAGAGTTGGAGTGAATGAAAAGGAGAGAGAGAGAGAGAAAAGCTGATGAGGAAATGTAGACTTAGAGGGATTTACTCTGTGGAGAGAAACAGGGCCCTTTCACTGGTTTGTGTTGGTATATCCCCTAAACCCAGTCCCCCCACCCCTTACCCCCCACCCCCCACCCCCCGCCTCAAAGCTTTTGACATCTTCATCTAGTTCACAGTGTGCTGCCTTTGTTTGCTCTGGGTTTTGGGGGGGGGGGGGCTCAGTGGCACAAGCGCAGGACTCTGCCATGGCAAAGGGGGGGTTGGGGGGGTATGGGGGCTTTCTCCTTTCGTCTCCAGCTCCCCCAAACCCCCCAACTACATACCCCCCCCTCCCCAACCCCTCCTTTTTCAGGTCACCACAATATGGTCATTGTCCCCCTCTGAATAATGTGGCAGTTCCTCCAGTGGAGGCGGCTTTCCGAGCTTTGACTGTGAACCAGTTTCTTTTCTTCGCCGTGAAAGGAGCCTAATCCATGTAAATACAAGACCCCGAAGACAAGCTTTTACTTTTGCTGGGGTGCTGTGTGTGTGTGTATGAGTAAGGGGGGGGGGGGGGAGAAAGAGAGAGAGTCTGAGAGAGAGAAGGAGAGAGCGAAAGAGAGAGAGACTGAGAGCGGGAGGCAAAGAGGGAGGGAAAGGAGGGGAGGGTCAGCAATTTAACCTTTGACCCAACAAATAGGGAGCATGAAAGTTCCAGAATTGCCTGACAAAGAGGGGCTCCCGTGGCCGCTCGGCTCGCCATTGTGTGCAGCCCGCTCCACCCAGCGTGACTGACTGGTGGATGCCATGTTGGGGAGGGGGGGGGGGGGGGGGGGGTACACTACACACTCAACACACTCAACCTCAACACTACTGCAGCCAGTATAGACAGAGGGAGAGAGAGAGGGAGGTAGAGAGATAGGGGCGGAGAAATGTAGTGGAAAGAGAGAGAGAAAGAGGGAGGGAGAATGAGAGAAAGAGAGGGAGAGACACACCTTTATTGGATATTCAAATATTACTGAATAAAGTGTTATCAACAAGTGATACAGCCTCAGCCCCATACAAATCACAATTCAGCTCACGCCATCCTCCCACCCTCACACAGCAACCCCCCCCCACACACACACACACACACACACACACCCATACTGTAAGACAGCCTTAATGTCATCAACTAACTTAGAGAGAGAGAGTATACTCTGGCAACATGCCAATACAACTTTTTGAATTTAGCTAAATTGAAAGAGGGAGAGGGAGAAAGAGAGGGAAAAGCTCTCCACACTTCCAACGGTTTACGC
>NW_026910936.1:122500-123870 GCF_963854185.1 Sardina pilchardus
GTCTTGTAGAGCTCATTGTTTTTGTATGTACTAACCCTATGTACTAACCCTATGTACTAACACCGCTTATATTAATTTGCACAGACAGGAGGGATAATTACTCTCTAACTATTTATCGATTCCAGCCTTATTCCTTGCCATTCCTTGCCTTTGTCAAGTCAATTCAAGTCCCATAACTTCATATAATAAAAACAATTATATAAAAAAGTTCCTCCATGACTGCAGTCCCTTCTGCTTGTGAGTTCCTCAGTGTTCTTTTAGTTCCTCCATGACTACAGTCCCTTCTTCCTGTGAGTTCCTCAGTGTTCTTTTAGTTCCTCCATGACTGCAGTCCCTTCTTCCTGTGAGTTCCTCAGTGTTCTTTTAGTTCCTCCATGACTGCAGTCCCTTCTTCCTGTGAGTTCCGTCATGTTCCTGGTGCAGGACCACTTGCAGCTGCGCACCTCTGTGTACACCTGTTGCCTGGCAACCAGGCCCTTGCAATGGTGGATGAGGGAGAGAAGAGTGTCAGAGGGAGGAGACAGAGCAACTTAAAGACACGACACACATACACACACACACACACACACACACACACACACACACACACAGAGAGACATGCACACACACACACACACACACACACACACACACACACACATACGCATGGATGCGCGCACACACACACACGCGCGCGCGCGGATGCACACGCACACACACACACAATCCCCAAGTCTTAGCAGATCCTCCCTCTCTCCCACTGGTAGTCCCATTGAAAGGGCCTCAGGCAGGCAGACAGAACCACTTGATAACAACGAGACAATGGATAAGAGCGATAATGGATAGTCTGTGTAGTTTACTTGGTCTGACACACCCACCGCTAGCCTATAGCCTATTTTTATTTATGTATTTGTATATATTTTATTTCATTTATTGCTCTTAACCTTGCTCTCACTTTTTTACTACTTTTATTTTCTTGTTTTATTCTATTTTACCTGTTTTACTCTAGGTTGTTCATAATATTATTTTCTTTCTACTTATTTCATGCATTGCTTTAGTCAAGACCTGTGTATTCTTGGGCCCCTTTTATCAACTGTCCTGCCCAAACCTGATTTCTTCTAATGTAAAGCGCTGTGGGTCAACTCTTGTTGTATTTAAATGTGCTATATGAATACAAGTGACTTGACTTGACTTGACTATAGCTTAGCACAGATTTCTCAAAGTGGCCTGGTCCCAATAGTCTACACCTCACAATAGTGACAAAATAATTCCAGCATTTTCCTATAGTTACATGCTGTGATTTGTATAGTTATAACGTGTGCATATAATGATGTCAAACGAGACACAGTCATTTTGTATACAGACTTGGTACTATGTTCACATTCAGGCAA
>NW_026910937.1:15000-17500 GCF_963854185.1 Sardina pilchardus
TGCCTGCCGTGGGAGCTGAGAATGGCTGAAATAAAAAAAAATAAAAAAAATAATAGCGATTGATTCAGTATTCCGCCATATGTATGAAAACAACGCACGTCGATTTTGCATTGAAAAACTTCCGCCTTCTGAAAGCAGGTGTCATCCAAATTGCGGTTAAATGCGTCTATTAGACTTTTAGAGACAGCTGAATCAATATTCAGAGCATCCGTTTTCTACATCTGGCCCTGAGTCTTTAACGGGTGAAGACCATAGGCTGTATATATAGAACTGGACAGTGTGGCTGCATTCAGCAGTGTTCATGGAATTGAAGCAACCTAGCGGTTGCTTCAATTCCAACGGACGACACACTGTCCAGGTCTATATACAGTCTATGGTGAAGACCGAGTCGAGACCGTTGGTTGGTTCAGTTCCCAAAGAGTAGAGTGGAGGATGCTGGCTATAGCAGCAGTCTTGCAAAGACTTGTCTGCTAAACTTCCTTTCTGAGCAGCACACTGTGGGAAACCCTGAACTGAAGAACCTCCGCGTGTGTTTTGTGTGGGTTGGCCATGGCTGTAGCGCTGCGTTCACAAGTCTACTGTACGTGCATATGCCCATTGTATGATAGCGCTGCGTTCACAAGTCCACTGTACGTGCATATGCCCATTGTATGATAGCGCTGCGTTCACAAGTCTACGTGCATATGCCCATTGTATGATAGCGCTGCGTTCACAAGTCTACTGTACGTGCATATGCCCATTGTATGATAGCGCTGCGTTCACAAGTCCACTGTACGTGCATATGCCCATTGTATGATAGCGCTGCGTTCACAAGTCCACTGTACGTGCATATGCCCATTGTATGATAGCGCTGCGTTCACAAGTCTACTGTACGTGCATATGCCCATTGTATGATAGCGCTGCGTTCACAAGTCCACTGTACGTGCATATGCCCATTGTATGATAGCGCTGCGTTCACAAGTCCACTGTACGTGCATATGCCCATTGTATGATAGCGCTGCGTTCACAAGTCTATGTGCTTATGCCCATTGTATGATGATAGCGCTGCGTTCACAAGTCTACGTGCATATGCCCATTGTATGATAGCGCTGCGTTCACAAGTCTACGTGCATATGCCCATTGTATGATAGCGCTGCGTTCACAAGTCTACGTGCATATGCCCATTGTGTGATAGCGCTGCGTTCACGAGTGCGTTCACTGGCCCTCAGAGTGTGTGAATCAGTCTCTCCCTCCAACCGAAAACTCAGTGGTTGGATTAATATCTGCTGGTTGCATCTACGGTATCTCACATACATAGCTAAGCTTGACACAGCCTCATTATATATGCATGGATCTGCTCAATCCCTTGAGAGCATGCAAATCGTTCTGCTTAGCTGACTTTAGGGTAAAACCATAACACATGTGAAGTGGGCGGAAATTATGAGTACGAGCTCAAATGAATTCCAAATAAATGAGCTCTCTTTTGAATGAATGCATTTTTAATTACTTAGATAGTAATAAGTTGAGCCACCATTTCTAACCTGTGGATTATTGATTAGGTGGGGTATGAATTAGAGAAAGCCACATTTCTAACCTGTGGATTATTGATTAGGTGGGGTATGAATTAGAGAAAGTCAAAAGTGGAAGCTGTGGATTATTGATTATGTATGAATCAGAGAAAGTCGTGGAGTCCTCATTCGTTGCTCTACAGCAAATAAGTGGAAGCCATGGATCACTTAGAGTGCGTGTGTGTGTGTGTGGGGGGGGGGGGTGTTCATCTGTGATGGACAGGGTCTCCTCGTCTGTGTCTCATGGCCACATGCAAGCCTCTTTAGCCGTCACCTGTCACATGAATCTGTCTGGAGGTGCTCTGGTTGTTTGTAGAGATGTTAGGGGCAGATGTACTAACGCTTTTGCGCCCACTTCAGGCGTATTTGTTTCGCAACGTGCGCATAGAAAGATGGCGAGGTATGTATCAACATGCCGCAATGAGGTGAAGGCGCAGACTGCCTGTCGCGGGAGCTGAAAATGGCAAAATGCGCTTTTCCGTCTCATGCATATGGATTTATGGGAGTGTCAGCTGATAGTAGGAGGTTTGTGTAAAAAGATGGGAGGAGAAGCGTTAAATGCGCCTAATTATGTATTCCCCTGTATGTACTAAAACTGCCCATGAAAGCGCACGTCTATTTTGCGCCTACATATTTCCGCCCTGTAAAAGCAGGTGTTAAATGCGTTTTGCTTTTAAATGCATCTATAAGAGAATCATTCAAAGACAACAAAATCGCTAATTAGACCACCAGTGTTGCGTCTTTGTACTACATCAAAAGCAACCTTAACTTTCGGTGGCTTTTCGAATGTTTAATTTCACTTTCACGCCATCCGCTTAAACTTTCCTACTTGTTAGATTTGATAAATCTTTCATAGCCTACGTGCACAAGTAAGCCTAGTTTGAGTAGAACTACTGCTCTAAATTATCTTCCTGCTTGTTGACATTATGCATTGTATTATTTCATGATCGCTA
>NW_026910937.1:30000-33000 GCF_963854185.1 Sardina pilchardus
TTCAGAAATGTACAGTTTCCTCCCCTCCTCCCCTCATTATGTTGGGCAAACTGATTCCCTCTGTTCTAACAATTCCATTAGCTAAGTTGTTTTCTCCCCCTTTCTTCTCTTTCTCCTCTTTCCCTCTCCCTCTCTCTCTCCCTCTGTCTCTCCTCCTCCCTCTCTCTCTCTCCCTCTCTCTCCCCCCCCCTCTCCCCCTCTCCCTCTTTCCCTTCCTTTCCTCTTATCCACCCTCTGGAGTCATTTGACACCAATTCCATAATAAACATGTCAAAATATGGCACTTCCTATTTTCCTGCGTGTGATAGGAGAGAGTGCAGGCAGTAGAGAGAATGTGTGTGTGTGTGTGTGTGTGTGTGTGTGTGTGTGTGTGTGTGTGTGTGCTCTAGCGTGCTATCAGCCTTCCCCAAACCACACATTCACTATCAGTCTCCCCCCTTCACAGCCGGCCCTGCAGGACTTTCATCACCCGCAACAAAATATTGTTTTTGTTGTTATTGTTTTCAAAACGGTTTTGTTTTTCACAACTCTACATGGCTGGTGCTCTACCTGTTCTCGGTGAAGGTAGATACGCTAGATTAAAAAAAAAAAAAAAAAAGATTTCTTGTTCTCCTCTTGGATTTGTACCTTTGTTGTTTTCTAGTTAATAACCTCATTTTTATCATAGAGGTGGGAAGCCCGTTTTTGTCGGGGAATTAATAAATAAAACATTTGTGCAATTACGTTCATTGGGGCTGTTTGCGAGTGAAAACACAGCGGCTTTTGAGATGAGAGGAGCTCAACGGTAGAGCTGGACCCCAGAGACACGCTCACCGCAGGCTGAACTTCGACAGAGGGAGGGGAGAGGGAGGGGAGGGGGGGAGGGGAGAGAGACAGACAGAGAGAGAGAGAGGGTGTGGGAGAGAGAGAGAGAGAGAGAGAGAGAGAGAGAGAGAGAGAGAGAGAGAGAGAGAGAGAGAGAGAGAGAGAGAGAGAGAGAGAGAGAGAGAGAGAGAGAGATGACTTCTAGTCTTTGAAAGGAGCCGTAAACAACAGCGCTCTTCACCTCATGCTGGCTCTTTGCACAGGAAACAGGAAGAGCAGGTGAGAGGCTGACCACAGAGCCTGACCACAGAGCCTGACCACCTTTGATTTCCTTATTTATGTTTATTTTGTGTTTGTTTGTGTATTTGCTTGTTTTTCCTGAGTCATAAATTGATGATGTTCATAGTTACCGGGAGCAAGGTTACAGACAGACCGATAGATATGTATTCCCTCTGAGAACCTCAGTTGTCCAATAGCACATACAATTAGTGTTAGAAACATGTAGATATGATGACTCATGGTTAACAGCAACATATGATGACTCATGGTTAACAACGGCAGCATGTATTATGATGACTCATGATTAACAACAGCATCATGTAGATATGATGACTCATGGTTAACAACAGCAACATGTATGATGACTCACGGTTAACAGCAACATATGATGACTCATGGTTAACAACAGCAGCATGTAGATATGATGACTCATGATTAACAACAGCAGCATATAGATATGATGACTCATGATTAACAACAGCAGCATGTAGATATGATGACTCATGATTAACAACAGCAACATGTAGATAATGATGACTCATGATTAACAACAGCAACATGTATATATGATGACTCATGATTAACAACAGCAACATGTAGATAATGATGACTCATGATTAACAACAGCAACATGTATATATGATGACTCATGATTAACAACAGCAACATGTAGATACAATGACTCATGGTTAGCAGCAGCATATTATGACTCATGGTTAACAGCAACATGTAGATATGATGAGTCATAGTTAACAGCAACATAATTAAGCAATAAGCCCGAGAGGCCGTGCTTTATACTGTATAATCGAACAGCTAAGGGGCGTTGTTAGGCACAACGCGAAGTGGACTCGAGTGGCTCGAGTGGCTTATTGCTTTTCTAAAACGGTTACCACGTCGATCTAGCAAGATTTCATGAAACAAAGGCACAGCAATGAAAAAGTAACAAAGTATTCATAGATAATCATTCTTCCGCCAAGAAATATACATTACTATAGAACGAAATGTGGTCAAGGTGTGTGTTTGTCGTCCTATATACACCGGCATCGAACGTGATTCAGCCAATCATAATCAAGGACCCAAACTATCCGTTTTAGAATGAGCTCATAGAACACAAGCTGTACATGATGATAATATTCACCATATTCCGTAGCCAACAATGGAGGTCACCATGACACCTCAGCATTCAGAAAATGGTTATCTATTTCTGGCGAAGCTGCGTTGTATCTATTTTAACATGACGTTTGACAGTGCTTAACTTATCATAACGCATAAGTAAAAAGTAAACTTTTCTATTTTATATCGGTTATATATGATGTAGTATATCCATGCTGAGGGCAGAATTGTCAACACTTTGAAAGAAATTTAAGTTGAAGCATATTCTAGTTAGTGTACTGAGAACGCATGTTAACAGAATTAACGGAAGTTGAAAACAGTATTGGAACGATACATATTTCCGGGTTAAGGGATGAGTTGTTTTTTATATATTTGTCTCCTCCACCTGTTAGCAAAAACTCCGTCGAGGTCCTCCATCTTTCCTGCGGTTGTGGTCACTGTTGTTGTGGCTAAGTGAGTGTTTAGGGATGGGTAGCGCACTGTTGTTGTGGCTAAGTGAGTGTTTAGGGATGGGGCAGTGCGGGCCTAACCACGGCCTGGCCTGTGGTGAGAGAACGGTCACTCAGCCGGGACGAGCTGTCACTCACACACACACAGACATGGAGTATGGATTACTGACGGAGACGCCAGACAGCTAGCCTGCAGAGACGCCGGGAAACAGATACTGTACGTCAAATGTAGCACTGAGCTGTGTGTGTGTGTGTGTGTGTGTGTGTGTGTGTGTGTGTGTGTGTGTGTGTGTGTGTGTGTGTGTGTGTGTGTGTGTGTCTGTGTGTGTGTGTGTCTGTGTGTCTGTGTGTGTGT
>NW_026910938.1:0-2500 GCF_963854185.1 Sardina pilchardus
AGAGGAGAGAAAGGAGAGTGAAAAGAGAGAAAGACAAAAGAATGGTGTCCAAAGAGAGCGATGGCATAGACGCCAGGTAGAGAGAAAGAGAGTCCAGCGGAGAGAGAGGAAGTCGAAAAAAGGATAGCGAATAGAAGACAGACAGACAGACGGACAGACAGAGAGAAAGCATCTCAAAGACAGAGAGAGAGAGGAAGAGAGAGGAAGAGAGAGTGAGACAGAGAAAACAAAGAGAGGGATAGAGTGAGAGCAAGGGAGTGAGAGAGAGATAGAAAGGGAGGGAAAGACTGTAAGTGAGTGATAGCAGGAAGGAGAGAAAGAGGGATAAACAGAGAGAGAGAGAGAAAGAGAGCGAGAGAGAGAGTCATCTGTGTCATCTGCTAATGGACTGCGATGGAGTGGACTGCTGCACCACTGTAAGAGTGGCCACAGGAAATGGAGCCCTTCCACACCCAGCATCTCCATCAGAGTCCCCGGGACAGACCCCGCCGTCTTAAACGTGCCCATTCACACTCCTCACCCGTCTCTGGGTTAGACACGCCAGTCTTTAAGAGCCCGTTAAGACACCTCACCGGTGTCTGGGATACAGACACATTCAACTCTGTCAGACACAGCAGTCTTTAAGAGACATCAATCAGATCCCCCACCAGTCTCTGGGTTGTGGCACGTTCAAGTCTGTCAGACGCTGCAGTCTTTACGAGCTCATTCACCAGTCTCTGTGTTGGGCACGTTCAAGTCCGTCAGACACAGTGGTCTGTAAGAGCTCATTCACCAGTCTCTGTGTTGGGCATGTTCAAGTCCATCAGACGCTGCAGTCTTTACGAGCTCTTGCACAGATTCCTTACCAGGCCCAACACAGCGCAGCCCCCGCCAGCTTTCACTCCCATTGGAGAGTTTACTCATTCAGGACTTACTGGAAGAGCTGAAATGATGAGTGTGTGTGTGTGTGTGTGTGTTGTGTGTGTGTGTGTGTGTGTGTGTGTGTGTGTGTGTGTGTGTGTGTGTGTGTGTGTGTGTGTGTGTTCGTGTGTGTGTGTGTGTGTGTATCTAGCCTGCACTTATCACACTCTCCCCTTTCTTCTCTCCTCCTCCTCTTCCTCCTCCTCCTCCTCTTCTCTCCTCCTCCCACCACACTTTGATTGGTACTTAATCGTCTGCACTCTCATCCTCTTGTGATAGTATTGATTGATGTAGCATAGATTGCTACCTGCACTCTCATCCTCTTGTGATAGTATAGATTGTAATAGTATAGATTGTAATGGTATTGATTGATGTACTGTAGCATAGATTGCTACCTGCACTCTCATCCTCTTGTGATAGTATAGATTGTAATAGTATAGATTGTAATAGTATTGATTGATGTAGTATTGATTGATGTAGTATAGATTGTAATAGTATAGATTGTAATAGTATTGATTGATGTAGTATAGATTGATGTAGTATAGATTGCTACTTGAAGTTTCCTCTGAATTGTAGCTTGAATGCTAATTCCTCGTTTATGTAAGTTTTGCTACCGTTACATTAATGCATGTAAATGTAGTCGTTGGTGTGACAGACTGCACATGAGTGAAAACACACCTTGCTGAGCACAAGAGAGAGAGAGAGCTGTCAATCAAGCTGTGGTTTTTTTTTTTTTTTATTCCTACTCATGCATATGCAGTTATGGACGGTTGAGGGAAAAGTGGGAGGATCGCACAGAAAGGTGAGAGGACACATGTCAAGAGCGACTGATAAGGTATTCTGGCATATGTATGAAAACGTGTGTGTGTGTGTGTGTGTGTGTGTGTGTGTGTGTGTGTGTGTGTGTGTGTGTGTAAAGGCTAACTCACTTCGACAGGGACGGCAGTAGGAGGCACAGGAGTGTACTGGGGAATGTAGGTCCCTTGCATAGGTGCGGCAGCAGCTGCGGCAGTCATATACTGCAACACACACACACACACACACACACACACACACACACACACACACACACACACACACACACACACACACACACATACACACACACACATTAGGATGACAAAATATGAAGGATTAGAAACAATTACACACATATCCACTCATTAAGATCAGTATCAATATCAGTGTCAGTATCAGCATATCAGCATCAGTAGGAAAATTAAGTGAGGGCATCTATACACTAATCCAGCACCAACTTTATGGGCGCTGCCATCTTGAATATCGCCATTACTGCGTGCCTGCGGAGTGTGACGGGTGACAATGAAAGCATCCTGTTAGAGAATGTCTAACAAGAGGTCCTGCTCATGAAAGAAAATGTCAGGTGAAAGGGAACATTGGGTAGATGATGTCAGACTGTGGCCAAAACTCCCCGATGAAGGTCATTTATTAACAACACATGGTATTAAGACGTGTATTAATGACAGCTAACCTCTGCAACAGCCGCCTACGGAACCAACGGGCTACTTTCTTGGCAGCTAGACACACAGTAATGGCGGGGCTGCGCTACTTCCGTGTTTCGCTGGATTAGTGAATAACACAC